>NC_142804.1:25692213-25957213 GCF_049724085.1 Artemia sp. Qi Xiang Cuo | reverse complement strand
TGTAAGTTTTTGTGTGTGTGTAAGTTTTGTCTTTTGTGTGTGAGTTTTTGTGTGTTTGTGTGTGTAAGTTTTGTGTGTGTGTGTGTGTGTAAGTTTTTGTGTGCATTTAAGTTTTTGTGTGCATGTAAGTTTTCGTGTGCATGTGTAAGTTTTTGTGTGCTTCCCAAATCATAATTTTCTGAAAGGACACACCTATGAAAGGCTAAGAAATCTAGCTTAGAAAGGTCAAAAATATCAAATTAACCATCCCAAATCATAGGTTTCAGTCAACACACACCTACGAATGGCTATGAAATCCTGCTCAGAAAAGTAAAACAATAGCAACCCCCACACACACAAATCATAGGTTTCAGATACCACACACCTACTAAAGACTAAGAAATCCGGTTATGAAAAGTCGGAAATAGCAAATTACACATCCCAAACCATTGGTTTCAGACAACACTCACCTATGAAGGGCTAAGAAACCAAGCTCCGAAAAGTCAAAAATAGCAAAATATTCATCCCAAACTATATGTTTCATTCAACAATCACCTAATAATTGCTAATAAAACAAGCGCAGAAAAGACAAAATTAGCAATCCAACCACCCCAAATCATAGGTTTCAGACACTACACACCTATGAAAGACTAAGAAATCCAACTCAGAAAAGCCTGAAATAGCAACCCACACATCCCAAATCATAGGTTTCAGACACCACACACCTACGAAAGACTAAGAAATCCGGTTATGAAAAGTTGGAAATAGCAAATTACACATCCCAAACTATTGGTTTCAGACAACATTCACCTACGAAATACTAGAAAACCTTAGCTCAGAAAAGCCTGAATTAGCAAACTACACATCCCAAATCATAATGTTCTGACAACACATACCTATGAAAGGCTAAGAAACCTAGCTCAGAAAAGTCGAAAATAGCAAACTACACATCCCAAATCATAGGTTTCAGACACTACACACCTATGAAAGACTAAAAAATCCAACTCAGAAAAGCCCGAAATAGTAATTTACATATCCCAAATCATAAGTTTCAGACAGCATTCACCTACGTAATACTAAGAAACCTTAGCTCAGAAAAGTCTGAAATAGCCAACTACTCATCCCAAACTCGAAGTTTCAGACAACAAACACCTATGAGTGACTAAAAATCCTAGCTCTCAAAAGTCCAAAAAGCAAACTACACCTCCCAAATCATAATTTTCTGAAAGGACACACATATGATAGGCTAAGAAATCTAGCTCAGAAAAGTCGAAAATAGCAAATTAACCATCCCAAATCATAGGTTTCAGTCAACACACCTACGAATGGCTAAGAAATCCAGCTCGGAAAAGTAAAAAAAATAGCAACCCACACACCCCAAATCATAGGTTTCAGACAGCACACACCTACGAAAGACTAAGAAATCCGGTTATGAATAGTCGGAAATAGCAAATTACATATCCCAAATCATAGGTTTCAGACAACACTCACCTATGAACGGCTAAAAAACCTAGCTCAGAAAAGTCAAAAATAGCAAACTAGTCATCCCAAACTATAGGTTTCAGACAACCAACACCTATGAAAGGCTAAGAAATCCAGCTCAGAAAAGTCAAAAGTAGCAATCCACCCATCCCAAATCATAGGTTTCATAGAACACACGCCTATGAAAGACTAAGAAATCCAGCTCAGAAAAGTCAAAAATAGCAAACTACATATCCCAAATCATCGGTTTCAGTCAACACACACCAACGAAAGACTAAGAAACCTAGCTCAGAAAAGTCAAAAATAGCAAACTATTCATCCCAAACTATTGGTTTCAGACAACATTCACCTACGAAATACTAGAAAACCTTAGCTCAGAAAAGCCTGAAATAGCAAACTATACATCCCAAATCATAATTTTCTGACAACGCATACCTATGAAAGGCTAAGAAATCCAGCTCAGAAAAGTCGAAAATAGCAAACTACAAATCCCAAATCATAGGTTTCAGACACCACTCACCTATGAAAGACTAAGAAATCCAACTCAGAAAAGTCAAAAATAACAAACTACATATCCCAAATCATAAGTTTCACTCAACACACATCAACGAAAGGCTAAGAAACCTAGCTCATAAAAGCCTGAAATAGCAAACTACTCATCCCAAACTATTGGTTTCAGACAACATTCACCTAGGAAATACTAGGAAACCTTAGCTCAGAAAAGCCTGAAGTAGCAAACTACACATCCCAAATCATAGGTTTCAGACAACACACATCAACGAAAGACGGGTGCTCGGGGAGAGCCTTTGAGGGTCTGTGGGTCCCTGGAGGGTCGGGGGTCCTTGGGGAGCTCGGGGGGACGTTGGGGGCCGGGGGGTGGGGCTTTGGGGGCCGGGGATGGCATTTGGGGGTCTGGGTGGGCCTTTGGGGCGCCGGGAGGGCTTTTGGGTGCCTGGGGGGCATTTGGGGACCTGTGGACGGCCTTTGGGACCCAGTTGGTCCTTTGGGAGCTCGATGTGCTTTTGGGGGGCCCGGGGAGGGCATTTGGGGGCCTGGTTGGGCCGTTGGGGCGCCGGTGACCCTTTGGGAGCCCCGGGGGGCCCTTTGAGGACCAGGGGGACAGTTGGGAGCATGGGAGACATTTGGAGCCTGGGGATGGCCTTTGGGGGTCTGGGTGGGCCTTTGGGGGACCGGTGGAGGGCCTTTGGGAGTTTGGGGGGCTTTGAGGACCGGGGGCTTCCTTCGGGGTTGGGGTAGGAGGATTGGAACCCTTTGGGGTTGGGTTAGAGGACCTCACAACACTGTTCAAATGAAACTTGTGTATTATAACGACCACACTCAAATTCTCTTCTAAAATCTCTTCAAAAATCTTCTTTTAAAATGTCTCTATCTGTTTCACAGAAATAGTTCCATAACCTGTCTAAAACGGTTTCGCCCAAATAATCACTAAACGTAAATTCAGCGTGTTCCTTTGTTATTGGCATCTCTGCGCTAACACATTTCAAATTAATAAGAAACCTTTTCGCGCGCTAATACAATTCATCGCTAAGATGTTTCTTGCCTAATTGTTTCCATGGCCTTTGGTTATTAATATCCTTCGAAGTTCGACCAGTAGAACTGTTCCCGAGGCAAAGACATTAATGATTTGGATCTATTCCTGGAGAAATGTTTCTAGGCGAAAATTTTTAAAGTCTGACAGATGATGTCATTGATTGATTGATCTGTCAAGAAAGGGGAAATTAATTTGTTGTTTCTAAGGGGAATTATTGATTCACGATAGGTGAATTGAGGTCGACAGCACAGGTGTTCTGACTCGTGACAGCACCACGTGGTTTATGGTTTTCACAGTGAGAAAGTTCCTGTTTTTTAAAATTCTCACTGACAAAAACCAAAAAAAAAAACAAAAATGTGAGAAATTTCCTTTTTTTAAAATTATCACTGACAAAAACCATAAAAACAGACATAAATGTGACAAAATTACTGGTTTTTCAAGTGAGAAAATTCCTGTTTTTTCATTCTCACTGAGAAAACCATAAACCACGTGGTACTGTTCGGACTCAATAAGGCATCTCTACTCCCGATCAAAATTTTCATATAGCCATTTTGTTCAGCATGGTCGAAAATATACTAACTATATCGTTGAGGATGATTTAATCCTCTAGAGTCCCCGGGGGAAGGGCTGCAAGTGATGAACTCTTCCCCATGTTTACATATGGTATTGGTTATTGGGAAGTATACAGAAGTTTTCAGGGGGGTGGATTTTTTTGGCAGTGTGTGTGTGGGGAGTGGGGGGGGGTTGTGATTTTCCAGATTTTCCAGCATTATTTAGAAAATAATCAGAAATCAAATAAAAAGAACAAGTTTTTCAACTGAAAGTAAGGAGCAAATCAAAACTTAAAACGAACAGAAATTATTCCGTATATTATTGGGTTCGCCCCCTAGTCAATACCTCGCTCTTTACGCTAAAGTTTTATTTGTCATTTCATAAGAGCAATTTATTCTAATTAACGGCCTTTGTGATTAAGGGGCCATTCTTAAAGAATTGGAACAAAATTCGGACTTTATGGTAAAGAGCCAGGTATTAAATAGGGGGCGAACCCCCTAATATATACAATAAAAATATACAAATATAGAAGTTCCTTACGTAAGTTAGTTCGTAAGTTACGTA
Organism: Artemia sp. Qi Xiang Cuo; assembly: GCF_049724085.1. NCBI lineage: Eukaryota > Metazoa > Arthropoda > Branchiopoda > Anostraca > Artemiidae > Artemia > Artemia sp. Qi Xiang Cuo. The sequence goes on along the minus strand of NC_142804.1, from coordinate 25,953,084 downwards.
TATTTAATACTAATAAAAACGTTCTTAAATAAAATTAAACAGCTTTCGCGAAAGCCGTTTAACCAAAAAAGTAAAATTAATATACAGATTTCTTTTGAATTATTCATGTACAGTGTGCCAAAATCAAAACCTGCATTAATTCAAAAACATTCAGAAATTAAATATAAAAAAACAACTTTTTTAACTGAAAGTAAGGAGCGACATTAAAACTTAAAACAAACAGAAATTATTCCGTATATGAAAGGGGTTGTCCCCTCCTCAACACCTTGCTCTTTACGCTAAAGTTTGATTTTTTCTCACAACTCTATTTTTTAAAACAATAAAAAAAAACTTGCCTTTTATTTAATTTTAGAGTAAGACTGTGTAGTCTGCTACCTCAATTAGGATTGAAAACAATTTCAAGATCGGCCATTTTAATAAGATGAGCCAGTCTAAAAAGTGTGGTCAAAAATATAAGATAAAATAGTACAGTTAGCCGAGGCTTTAAATGAAAGGATTCGTAATACAACATATAAGAAACATGGAATTGTTAAAACTTGTTGAACTCATATTCATGCAATGGATTTTTGACCACACCTAGATTTTGAAAAAATACTCTTTTTATATTCTCATTGAAATTTCTTTTTTTAGTATTTCTGTTCAAAAAAAACAAACTGCAAAAGCAACATAATTCACCAATTTAGATTAAATATATATATATATATATATATATATATATATATATATATATATATATATATATATATATATATATATATATATATATATATATATATATATATATATATATATATATATATATATATATATATATATATATATATATATATATATATATATATATATATATATATATATATATATATATATATATATATATATATATATATATATATATATATATATATATATATATATATATATATATATATATATATATATATATATATATATATATATATATATATTGCCCTCCCCAACATTTTTGTGAATTGACGCCGCTTTTCTGAAGGACAATCGATGAAAAAAGAATCACCAGCAATTACCAACTTCCTGTAATTTGTTTGCACTCTAAGGTGCTGTCAGTTAAGCACTAGTTAGACTTTAGCGTAAAGAGTGAGGGAAGGGGGGGGGGCAGTCTTGCTGTTTACTTTCAATCGATTTTTTTTTGGTAATTAAATTTATTAAAACAACATAGTTGCATATAAGGCCCAAGGATTTGGCGCTTGATATCCTAAGTTGTACCCTGTATTGAGGTATATTCTATTTAATGTTATGACATAAAAAGACAAAAAATCGATAAGTTTCGTTTATTCATTAGGATCATACTATTGTAAATTATAAGCGTGAGTAAAAGAACATCTTAAAGTTAGGTTCCCGGTAACTAATTCTGTCACGAAGTAGCTTTTGCCTTACCTTATAATTCATAAATAAAAACTTCCCAAAAAAAGAAGTTTTCCAAACAAAAGTAAAGTGCCATATTGAATTTAATACCAGCAGAAACAAATTCCTATAATAATTTAAACTGAAAACGACTAGAAATTACTATTAAAGCATAAATGAAACCCAAAATGAACAAAAATTGAAATAAAGGATCATAGCAAACATAGAGGTAAGAGGTACTAATATAGATGCATAAATATACCTCAAAACAAGTAAAAATTAAATTGAATATTCAAGTCAAACTTAAAACAAACAAAGTTACTACAAACAGGAGTATGGCTACTGCCCCCGTCTCTCTCCTCTAGCCGCAAGGCCATACCCAGGAATTTTTTTCCGAGGGGGTTTTACACAAAGATTTTTTTTGGGGGGGAGGGGGCTACACAAAAAAACCTCAATAAACGTATACAAATTTGTGTATATCCATTTTTTGTTACGTTTTTATGATTTAAACAAACATTTCAGGGGGGGGGAGGGTCAACCCCCTAACCCTGCTCTGGGTACGGCCTTGCCTAGCCGTAAAAATCTAAAGCCTATTGCGTCATTTGCGTTTTGTTGAAAACTATATGTATTTTGAAAAGTGTACTTACTAAATATTTTACCTAAATCCGTGAAATAATAATCACTTTAAAAGAACGCCCTTCAGATATTTCAGACAGGTCTGAAAAAATCAAAAAGGATTTTGGACGCATCATTTCAACGGTTTACAAGTGGGGCTTTTCCAAAAATTTTTGTTTTTTATAGAAATTCCCGCACGTCTCCCCCTTTTGTGCAGGTAAGCATATGAATAAACTCTTTTGTGTTACGCTAAAAATATTTCTATAGATCTGTATATAGGGAAGAGCCGTCTAAGGGGAGAGCCGTCCACCGGGAGCTCTTATATTACAGGTTTATAATAAAAATATTCCTCGGAATGAAAGAACATTAGGGATTAAATTCAACCCCGCCCTTCTTGCTACATCTATCTGAAGGGTTACTGAAAAGAGAAAATTTGGACATAAAAATGCACATTTTGAAGCTGCAGGTGCCCCTAAACCCGGAGTAATATCCACCACCCTTCTCTATAATAGCTATGCAGAATTATGCAACCATCGTATATAATATTATAAAACATCAAATGAATTAAGTTTATTTTAACCCTTTATTTTGTATGGACTGCACACATCTTTAGAAACGAGTGCGCCAACGTACGACCTTATGGCATCTGAAACTGGAAAACTCAATAGAAAGACTTGGTAATTCAAATCGATTGATTATTCCAGAAATGTCGCTTTATAGATTTTTTTTTATCTATATACCAAAATTGATGTTTTTCGCCACAGATTGGAAGAAAATGTCACTTTGCAGTGGCACAATCGCCTTTACTACTTAAAAAGGAGACTATAGCCTTCAGTTTACGTGCGAATGAACCCTCTCTCATTATTCTCTTGCTATTGGTGTTTCTTTTTACTTTCAGCTGAAAAAAGGGTTTTGTTTATTTAATTTCTGGCCGTTTTTAAATCATACTAGGAAATCTCCCCCCTCCCCACGTAAGAATTCACTGTAGAAACTCCTCGCGGAAAAATTTTCCCATGGAATATCCCCCCCCCCAAAAAAAAACAGACGTATATTCCCCCATGACAAAATAATCTACTTGAACAATGCGCAAATTGCAAAACTTACGGCCCTTTTCTCAGAAACTATGGGGGGTCATGTCATATCCAGGAGTAGATATTGGACTTGAACCTTTCAACTATGCTGAATCAAATGGCTTTCTCAAAGTTTTGATCGGATGTCTTCGGGGAAAAAGTGGCGTGGAAGAAAGGCTAGTTGCCCTTCAATTATTTTGGTCACTTCAAAAGGGCACTAGAACTTTTGATTTCAAATCAAATGAGCTCTCTTCTGATCTTCTAGGATCACTGGCTCGGTACAATTGCCCCTGGCAAAAAAAACACATATCCGTGATCTTTCTTCTGGCAAAAAAATACAAAATTCTAAATTTTTGTATATAGGGGCTTGAAGCATCTACAGTAGTGTTCAAGTCATCAGACGACAGTAAAGAAGTAATGAATTATTTTGTTTTAGTGAAGTGCAAACGACTCAAAAATGTTCAATATCCCTCTCAACACTTTCCTTAAAGTTTCGTGTTAATATCCTAAGCCTTTTTGAAGAGCCATGATCAGACACCCCCCCTTTCCAAATAAAAAAAATAACTTGAATATAAACAATGGACAGCTTGCAATACTTACAGCATTTGCCACGGGGCTGTGGGGGTTGTGCCAACCCCATGAAGCTTGCCCTTCGGACTATTTTGAATATAATCGCCTTAGGTGACACCGACTTTGGTGTCATCCCCTCCTCAGATCCGATAAAATTTTAAGACAGTAATTTTTTTCATCAAGGTTGTCAAAAGGGTGCATCTTTAATATCTCAGGACGGCTAAGGATATTCAGTTCAAACTTCCAGGGAATGTTAAGGAGGGTGTTGAACTAAGCCAAAAGACACTATTTGCATCCAGGTTGTCCAAAAGACGTATCTGCCATATCTCAAGAATGACTGAGGATGTTAAGTTACAACTTTCAGGGCATGTTGAGGGGCTTGCTTAACAAAATTAGAAAGATGCTTTATGCATCCAGGTGGTCAAAAGGGAGTATCTGGTGTATCTTGGAAACGGCTAAGGATATTAAGCTTAAATTATTAAGGGATGCTGAACTAAACCAAAGACACTATGTGCATTCAGGTTGTCAAAAGAATGTATTTGCCTTATCTCGAGTATAGCTAAGGGTGCATATTGACGGCTTAAGTGACCCAGTGGAAACTTTGAAAAAATTTAGACAAGGGGATCAAGCAGATTTTAGATTTTGGCTGTGTAAGAGGAAGGGGAGCCTATAAAGGGCCCTGACAGATTGCAGAGAAATATTGTTATATTGATTCTTAGTGCGAAATATTTTTTTCTTATGTTGATTCGCTCAAAATTTCAGGTCATGAAGGTACCCCAACCAAAGTTTCGGAACCAAGAGAACCTCTCCCAGAAACAAATCTGGTTTTATTATTTCCTGAAGCCTTATTTTGTTATTATTTTTTAAATAACAAATTAGAACTCTTTTAAATAAGTGAACTCAAAATGCATTATTTAAACAAACAAGCAGTTAAAACAAAATAAATACAATAAGGTGGTCATAATGAAATGGTCGATCAATTTTCGTCTATATACAAAGCTATAACATGATTGGGGTTAGTATGGCTTAAGGCCTAATAAAGGCTAAAGCCAAAATTAGAAGGCCTTAAGCCCTATACATGGCCAAAAATTATGTAGATTTTCAGACAATTTATTTGAATAATATTACTTCAAATGATCCATCTAAAGTTCTATAATACAATATCATTGTATTTTATACAATATTATTGTATACTATAATGCAGTATTATTGTCTTGTATTGTAATTACATGCTTACAAACGCAGATCGGTCAGTCCCAGATCGGATGAGCCCCTCCTTTTGGAAAACTAGATAGTTAGAAAACAGAAAATTTACATTTTTGGGTTTTCAAGCGGCTCTCTGGAAATTTTCAAGGGTTCAAAAATGAAAATTTTTGAACCCATTTTTTCAAAAATGGAAAAAAGCCTCGTTCAAACAAACTTTAACTGTATGTGGGCTGCCCTCTCCTCAACCACTTGCTCTTTACGCTACGGTTTGACTCTGTCTCATAACTCTGTTTTTTAAAACAATAAAAAACTTTAGCGTAAAGAGCGAGGGGTTGAGGAGGGGGAAGCCCCTTTCATATACAGAATAATTTCCGTTCGTTTTAAGTTTTAACGTCGCTCCTTAGTTTCAGTTAAAAAACTTTTTTTTTTTAAATTTAATTATTCTAATTAAACAATCCTGTGTTTCAGGAATCGTCCGTAAAGAATTGGGGCAAAAAGCCAAACTTTAGCGTAGAGAGTGAGGTATTGAGGAGGGGGCACCCCCCCTCACATAATGAATAATTTCTTCTTTTTTAAAGTTTTAATGTTGCTCCTTACTTTCAGTAAAAAAAATATATTTAAGCAAGGGTCTTGTGTGTATCAGCAGGAAACTCAAAATTTGCAAATAAATACAATTTTCCCAACAATAATATCTTCATTTTGAGATGAATGTTTAAGCGCCTTGAAGTTGAGGGTAGGGTTTACTGAATATATGGATCAAGGTTATTGACTCGCTCCATAGTTGAAAAAAATGAAGGTCCATTGAAAAAATAAACGAAGGCAGAATGGTTAAACTTTTATAGCCTATTACCATTGATCCACATTGTTGAATACGAAATTGTAACAAATCTAATAAAGAACTTTTTCATATAAATGAATAATACAAACAGCTAATATCAAAATTAATATTAAAGTTTTTAAGATAAAAATCAGATTGTTTTATCAAGATTATTACCAAGGAAATCTTTTTGGGTTGCCGAAGTGTCAAAGAATTTTTTTTTGCAAAACACATAATTTCTTCATATGCATTTTGTTTACTTCTTTTACGAGTCAGATTTTTTTTTGGAGGGGGGGGGGTCAAATCTGATCCTTCCTCATGGATACGGCCATGATAGTTACCTGTAGCATAATTAAATTTACACATTGCACCATAGACCAGACAAAATAATAGCGTTTGGTAATTGAAAAATTATTCACATTTAATTATAAATAATAAGCAATTGTAATTATCCTGTTTCTACCAATTTTAATCTTAACAATTTATCATTGTGTTAAGAAAAGTCTCAAATCATTAAACACTTTTTTCCTAGGTTACTATGTATATTTAGAAGCCTCAGGTGCAAGATCACTCAATGATTCAGCAAGGTTGTTTTCTCCATTGTATAAGGCTGAACTAAGCAAGGATTCCTGTTTCATTTTTTGGTATCATATGTATGGTGCTTCAATGGGTAAGCTGTTTACACATAATTCCAGTAAACTACGTCATTAGTTGAAGAGAGTCAGTTCAGCTTGCATATCTGTAACTGCATTATTTATGGTGTAGCACCAATTAGACTCAATCTTAACTTCGCTTTCGGATATCCACTAACAGCAAAATCAATTAAGTTATCAACCAATCAATTCTAAGTTTCTTTTTCAAAAACTGTCAGTTTCTGGTCGGAACTCAACCGCAACAAAAATCTCCATTCATAGTTCTAATCTTCACATTTTTTTCCCTCAAGTTTTGGGAATAAGGTAGAAACTCAGCTACAGGGGGTCCATCAGAACATGCGAAATTTTTGAAAGAAGTCTACGAGAAAGAAAAGTTTGGGAACCTCTGTTTTATAGTGTAGATTTCATTTTCGAAATTTTACAAATCTCCTTTCGAATAATTATAACTAATAACATTTGTAGAAGCTTTCTCTGAATAAGGGGCGTAATTTGTTTTGGGGCAGGGAGCAACTGCCCCTCCCAGACCTCGGTTTTTCCCCCAGTCCCCCCTAAGTGAAATTTAGTTTCTTCGAAAGTTGTGTCAAAACTAGGATATCCCTGCATAATTCAAGCATCCTCAGAAACGGGTTAGTTTTCTTTAGTACATCTTTACCTTAATGGTGCTGTAAGGCTAATTTTTAGTTTTCACCATCATTTTATGTGATTTGGGAAAGTTGGCTCAGACTTTGCCCCACCCCCAGAATTGAAAAAAATACACCACTGCTCAGAATCAAGCTAGTATTTTAAAAAATGACCCTACCCCAATATAAAAAATGAAGGATTTCTCACACTTGCTATAGAGCTATCCTAAGTCATTTTCTAAGATGCTCCGAAAATCCCTTGTTGCGACTGCTTGAATTTTCCAACGGTGCCAAAATGACTTTTCCTTTGCTTCTTGCTAGTCTTTTAGAGAAAAGGGAAATTTTGTAAAAAAATTACAAATTATTATGCTTTTTCCTAGAGTATTGATAACCAATAACCTTAAAAGGAGTTTTACAATTAAGGCTAGAGAATTCAGTTGCTGGAGATCATTGATCATGCTTTAATGGCTCATTTTCGAAAAACAGTCAGATGTTTTCCAATTTAGAATATACATCTGTTATATAGCCTACTAATGGTGAAAAAGTTTTTTGAATGCCTCATTTACCCGTTTTTAATTTGAACTAGGCTGTTTGATGACGTTTTGGCTGTTAAAATATCATCCCCACATTTAATTGATAAAAAAAAATTGTATGCTAAAAGTTTTTGATATCGTGTCCGATGAAAGACTATTGGAAGTCTTAAAAATTGGCTGTTATTTCCTGCATACCCCCTTACACCTGTTTGGGTCTTACAACAACATCCTTGTTTTTTGTGTCGGTTTTCTGTTTTCAGCAAAGCACTAGTTTTGCATATATTTTATTCATGGACACACACAATTAAACATTTACGACACACACATTTACGTTTCTTCAATATTGATTTTCGGTCCGATATATAGATAGGAGACTGGCCCGTGATCGGCTGATTTTGACTTGTTTATTTCTCCATGAATTGATTCAAGCGATAAGAAGTTGCTGAGCATGTCAAAGCAAAAGTACCCATTAAATATCATCCTTGAAAAAGACAATTAGAAATACTCCGCCATTTTTCCACCTGGATGCCTCTCTATCCAAGTGGTCAACAGTGCCAAACCTGGGCCATCCTGGCACTGGTTCGGTCGTCTCTGCCTTACGTTTGGCCACTGGACAAAAAAAAAGAAAAGTGACAAGGGGAACATTAAAGCTTGTTTTTTCGGCCTTAAAATTAATAAATAATATGTTCAGAATAAAAAAATAAAAAATAAATTTCATTAAGGTTTAAAAAAAAATAAAGAGTATTAATTTCAAATTATACATTGACTGATCAACACCAAAAGTAAGCCGCTCCGCTAATCTTGGTGTTCTACCTTTCAGTGGTGGCAGTTTTATTTCAACTTCTGTCTTTAAGAAACTATTCGTCTCGTTAGTTAGCGCAAAGTCTCTTGCTCCAGTCTTCTTCCAAAAGAGGACCTTAAGTTCTTCAGTTGCTACTTTTGATAATGATTACATTGTGAACATAATTCGCTTTCTTGCTCTTCAGCTCAATCAGAATGTAATCACCAGCCTTGACTTTCTCAGTGTAAAATTAGTAGTTGCTGGTAGGGGGCTTGTCTTCAATGTCTATGCTGGGGTCTGAAGAGTTGTTGTATACAGGATCATCTACGTCAGAATCATCACTCTAACTGTAACTCTTGTTGCCAGAGACACGCCTTTTGTTTTTTAGTCTTTTCACTTGTCTGACTTTCTTCCGTTCCAGGACTAGGGCTTTTTGGCAGATAAAGCTTTTATCCTAGCAGTAAAGCATTCTTTCGTAGGGGTGTCAGTGAGCACTTCTGAGTTTTTCATATTTTTTTCCTGTTGATTTTTTGGGTTTGAGTTGATTGATAAAATGCTGCAAGTAAAGCAAAGAATGAGAGGCAATCATCCAGCCAGAAGAATTTTCTGAACTGATCGTGATGGTTCCTGGTAAAGCTTCCTTGAGTAAATTTCCAGACAGTTTCTGTGGGGAAATAAGTAAAGGAGGGAGTGTGTTCCCAATACATTAACACCAACACAAAACGTGGTCAACTGACCTCTTTCTGCTGACGTGACCTTCCCTACTTACTTCAGGCCTCGCTTTGCAATGATTTTACCAGGCTTGTGGATTTTTTCAGACCAGATTCGTCAAAACTTCCAATGTCTTGTCGTCTGAACATGTGTTTATATAGGCCTCAATCCAGGTTGTTAAAGAAAGCTCCTACACTGTGACAGTTGAAAGCACCTGTCCGTCATAGGCTTGTACTTATTAGCGTTCTTACTGATAGAGTTACCCATCGGTACCCATCTTTACCTGTAATTCCTCCACTGTTTCCACTACCTTTGCAGTTCCGTTATCCGGGACTTTTATGCTCTTAATAATGGCATAAGTGTATGCAAATTTACACCCTTCTAGGGGAATACAGTCGAAAGCATATAAGCTATCGTTTTCAAGTAAGTTTTTAGTCTTTTTGCTTGTTCCTCTGTAAATATTGATCATGGGTTGTAACAGGGTGTAAGGAAGTTCAGGTCCAGACTTTTTAGAGGGATATTCAGCTTCTCAACTTTTTTCTTATGTAGTCTTGCAGAGTTCCTCTAGGGACATCCATGGTACTTCCAGAGAATCCAACTGATTTCTTGTAGATTAAGACAGTAAAAAACTGCTATTTTATTTTCTTCTGGATCACAGCCACCTTTCTTTCTTTTCTCTTCTGTTTTACTTTTAATCATTTTATCTTGAATGAAATTTAACAAAAAAAAAAGAACTTCAGTTTACCTACTGTTCTGACAGGATTAAACAACGCAAGAAATAGCGAAGTTTTGGGTATTAAGCTTGCCTTCAACCTTTAAATATGCTGTTTACACAGCTTTTACAAGCATAGCCCACTTTTGGACACCTTGGTACGGCATGCAAAATTGACCCTGGGTATTGTGGCCGAACATGGGAGTTCACTATCCCATTGGATGAAAGAATACTAACAGCAAACTGGTGAAGATGGCACGTCTTGGAAGCTGCCAAAAGCAGGCAAATAATAGGAGAATACAATGTGAGTTTACAACGCGAGTTTTCTAGTATTTGTAATTAGGCGTAGGCTTTCAGACAAAATTGAAAAAAATTCCAGAGTTAATCACCATAAAACCTGATCCAATCTGAAATTTTTGGTAAAAGTATTAATTAAGGTCAGACTTTTTTAAAAAATACACTGCAATCTGTCAGAACATTTATAATCGACCAGAAGCCTCCATAGGTTTTTGTATTGAAACTGTTTGCTTTGGCTAGACGTGGGCTGGTCTCCCCTATACCAATTTCAATATTTAATTTTGCCCAACTGTAAACTTTTGAGTTGAATTCTTAGAAGAAGCTGTTATCTAACCATAATGTGATTTTTGTCAAATCGCTTTTGTGGTGTTTATGTTTTCTGGAAATTGGAAGTAGGATAGTGGGTCTCTCGTGTTATACTGTTGCAGTAAAAGTAGAACATGGAAAATGTTAAAGGCCAAGTTTTAGTGAAATATAGAATGACTAGTTTCTAAAGACCTATATTCAAAGGACCTTGGGAAGTATTAGTAAGATCCTTCCCCCCTCCATCACAGAAGCGGCTGCCCCCCTCCCCCCCTACACAACATGCTGCCTACGCCCATGGAGCATGTAATGTTTGAGTTCTCAGTAAACTTAGAACTTCTATGGGAATTAAATTTAAACTTGAGATTATATGATTATGAATTTTCTTTTTTCCTGAATATTAGGCTGCGTGACACAAGTGACCTTTACTTATTTGTGAATTTTATTCTGGAAAAGAAACACTAGCATTTTTTATTCTTCTTCTTTCTGTGCGTGACTGTAGTTTATTGCTTGTTCGTTCAGTGAAATGCTCTTTTGGCGAGTTTAATTTCTTAATAAATGTATTCATAGTTTTTATGGTTTGGGATACCATCGGCTGTTAAGCCAAGGTCGTCTTTGAAATTGACAAGTTTTCAACTTTTGCTGGCTGGTGTATCTATTATTGGATTCTGGTATGCATTTGTGGCTAAGAAAAGTTTGTATTCATCTTTATCACGGAGAATGAATTGTAAGCAAGAATTGTACAGCGCTCTCAAAAACACAGGGGACAGACTAGATACTTTTGTTCTGCCTTTATAAGTTTTAAACTCGATCTTTGTGTTTGATAGAAAATTTTCATTGTTCCTATAATGATCAAACAGTTCGTGTTAACGAACTGTTAGTACAGAGCTAATCGACCCAATAGTAACCGGAACTCTAAAAGCCATAGTTAAAGAAGTACTTCACTACGTCTTGTAATTGTACTTGGACTACTCTAAGCCTTGATACGGATGCCGTAGGATTCTTTTCAGACAAACACCTGAGATCTAAATATCAGTGGTTGTTTCAAATCCCCCCCCTCCCCCCGTTGGTTTACCACATTGAAGATAATGCTTATTAAGAACTAGTATGTCGGATTATAAACCCTGTTATTTTTATTCTCACCTTTGAAAATATTTATCAGCTGCTGTCTTATTGACCAACTGTTAACGACCATACTTTTGTCTGTTTGGTTCTATGTTACTTTTTAAGTGTATTTATCAGTGTATCATACTGGGGTTTTTTTAAGCCTATGCGCCTTATTTTGTACGAAGTAGAATTGAGTATTAAAAAAAAAGAAAGAAAGAAAAGATGCAATGGCAGAATAGCAGTGCGACAAGAAGCTGGAAACTTGCTGAACACACCAATTGTCAATCAATTATGAAAATGTCCAAATACTTTGTAATTCAAGCCTTACAATTTACTCCTTCTGGACTATGTTGTAATTGCTTTATAAGGATGTTTGCTCTTCTAGAAAGTTACATTTCTGAACGTTTCATTTGAGTTATCTAGTAACTTGTAATTTATGTCACCACTTCTCCTGGTAATTTACAAATGAACTAGCAAAAATAGGTAAAAACTTCAAGAAAAGCAGCCAATAATATTTTCATCTTCGTCAAATTTCTTATTCAGATTTATTACAGTCTGGGTATTCGTTTTTTTTCTGTAGAAACATTATTTCTCCTCGGATGGGGAACCAAATGGAAAATCTTGGAACGGAGAAAATTGGATTTTGGATGGATGGAGTGCTTTTGTCTCTTTTCTCTTCTTGTGTAATCTGGAAGAGGTTTCCAAATAGTAGCCTATTGCAAATTCAATCATTGCGGTTAACTGATATATAGCATCATTATTCTTCGTTACTCTGGAGTAACGAAGAATACTTATTAGAAAGTTTTTTTTAGTGAACCATTGCAGGGATAAGACTTTTCGAACGAGGAATTTTTTTCGAAAACTTGGTAGAAAACTTTCTTATTTAGCAATTAATTTCAAATTTTTTTCTTTTAACAAAAAGTAAAGATCAATATTAAAACTTTGTATGAGCAAAAATTAATTTGGATAAAATATAGTGCTGAAACCACACAAAAACTGCTATGAATGAAGAAGGGATCTAAGAAATCACTGGCATATTATTATACTAAATACTAAATAAAATTGGCATACTAAATATCTTACTTAAATTAAAGATTTTGTCGAGCCAAACTTGTTACCCGTATATCTGAATAGAATAGATTTAAACCAAAGAAAAAAAATAATGAAAATGTGTGTCATATTATACAAGTAACCTAAATTTATTATTCCTAATATGTTAATACAAAAACCAAAATTTGAGCAGCAATTTGACATTTTATAAGCTACGGTAATAAAAAGGTCAAGGCATTGAAAACATATTTCGTTATTTTTCATGAAATTTGGCAAGAAATCTTGACCTTTGGGCCAACCTCTGGGCCTCAATATTATGCTGGCCAAGATCCGTAACTGATCGCAATTTCAACAAGGTCCAATACACCCAGGGATAAAGTTCAGGAGGCGTCAGGCAGTTTTATGGCTAGAATTTTGTCCTTTAAAATTATTTAAATAAAAACTCTTAATCGTAGTGGATGTCAAACATCATGTCACAAATCTGTGTTTATTGTACTTAGAATTAGTTCTGTCATCTGGCCATTTAAGAGCACTTACTGTTTAATCCTTAAACAAGCACGAGTCAGTGGAGCTTGGTCTTCAGGACATATTCGGCCCCCATAATGCTTTACATCAAAACCTTTGCACGACTTAGGTTTCAACAATGTGAATTTATGTATATAAAAAATTAAAATTCATCTATAAGCCCTTTGCTTTAAATGAGCTATTTTCCCTATACGGGGCCATTGCTCCTTGGTGATACGTTTCATGTTGCGATGAACCCTTTTCCCGTTTTTGGCAATGATCTTCAAGCTGGGCCCTCCAGTAACATCAACAATTATCCGTTCTACATAATGCAGATGGCGGTAGAAAAAAAACCTATCTAGCTTACTATTTCTTTCTTATAAGCATTAAATTTAAAAAATATTAGCGCCCAAGAAGAGTGATGAAGAAATTTAGAGAGTAAAGCGAGATTAACTTAGCTTACATAAGATTTAAAACTTAAAGCCAATATAAGTAACTGAGACGTCAAACCTATAGCCAGCAGAAATTACTATGGACTGCGAATTTACACTTGAAAAGAGCAGAATCTGGATCTCTGACGTCACTTCCTCTGAAGTGTTGCGGTAACTGTACATTTTAGTTCACAACATGCAGCTATGCTCTCTCCACTTCTCTAATTTCAGAAATCCCATTGTTAGTCGTAGTTCTTTCCGTTGCATGGCTCCTCTAATCAAAATATGGGAATTCTAGTTCCTCTATAATGGCCAAATTGTATTTCAAACATGTTACTTAGCTGCTAACTTTCTTTACACTTTTTTTATTTTCAGGTACATTGAACATCCTCCTGAAACCAGAAAATAAACAGTTTTTTGAATCGAAATTGTTGTTTACTCAATCCGGTAACCTTGGAAATCAATGGATACAAGGAATTGTTCCACTAGAAGAAACGAAGGAAAACTTCCAGGTAAATTCCAGATACAGTTTAATTTCCTTTAAGTAACATAAAATATTATGAAAAGAATGATCTTTAATAGGAGGTTACAGAATAATTCTGAAACTTAGACTATTAATTCTGTTCCTATTCAATGTTTTGCTCTACTGCAGCTGAAACAAAACACAAGTGCTGCTTTTCTGATATACAAGGTAACAAATTTTACCACCAAAGAATGCTTGGGTATGCTCATATTTGATCTTACGACTTTTCAAAAATTTATTCCAATGCTTATTTATGGAGAGACTCTTAAGAAAATTATACTGATGGCCTTAATATTAGTTAAATAAATGCAAAAAAAAAAATTACATGGAAGCAAAGAGAGAAGCTCAGACACAAAATGAACAGCAGCTACTATAATTATAAGGTGGACCGCTGCTATTTTCAATTCTCCTAGTCTCAACGCTAAAATTTCCCCTTTTTTTTTTGGTTTTGTTTTTTTAAGTTTAAGTAGATAATTAATGAAAATTTAAGTAAATTCCCTTCGCAAAACATTTTAAGCTCAATTCTTTTGAGAAGTAGTAGGTAAACATGATCACACGATCTTGCACCATCTATGTATCTATGCTCTGATATGTTTTCATTAAAACGTAGATAGCAGGAGGAAGAGGGATTGAATATTGCGTAGGAAGGGGCAGAAGGGGCGTAGGAAGGGGAAGGGGCAGGGTGCCAGAAAAGGCAATTTTCAAGCTACAGTATCTTGGTTGATATTCCCTAACGCTATTGTGTAGGATACCCACCATACTGCGTGACATTTCACGGTTTCAGCAACAAAGTTTGAATAAAATTAATTACCTGTTCAAGACTTGTCATTTACAGGGGAAAAGAGGGCAAATGGCCGCCAGGAAGCACACATCTTCCATTCAGGGAGCATTGAGAACTTAATTAACATAGAACTTAATGCGGAGACCCATACGAAAGACACAACATCTTCGGAGTCTGTAATAAAACTAAGCTGGTTTTTCTCTTCTTTCTTTACTGCCCATCCCAAAGTTTTTAGGGATTGAAATGCTGAAGTAACTTGGCATTTGAGCCGAAAGCAGGCAAGCTCTACTTTCAAAAACTGTAAAAATCTGAGATAAATACAGACAAATTGTTTCAGTCGGAGTACTACGTTGTTGAAAACTATACCTCATTCCTCAAAATTTAGGGGTGTAAATCCCCTCCTTGGAGAGGGGGAAGATTTCCAGAGACAGCCGTAAAGTTTTGCATAGTGTCCTCTATAATAGTTTTCATGCTTGGGAAATTTGCTTAAAGTCTGTCGATTGCTGAAAACCTCCCCGAATATCCTGAAATTTGTTATGCAATATGCAAGAAAAAGCTTGACTTACTGATGATTCTGCAGTAACACTGCATGTCCTGTCAAATGATCTTCACGTGGCTTTTGGATCTCCACAGTATTTCTTGAAAGAGAATATTTTGTAAGCTAGAATATATTTGGATTATCTGCTTAGCTTCCTGCAAGAGCCCCGTTGACGTTAATATTGGGTGAGGCCTAGTGAGGTCCGTAATTATTGGGTGAGTTCTGGTGAGGTCCGTAATTATTAGGTGAGTTCTGGTGAGGTCCGTATTTATTGGGTGAGGTCTGAAAGATGTAGCCAGACGGCATTACAGTCAATTATTGTATTGGCATGTTAATAAATTAAAAAGGAATAGTCAATCTGGAGTTGCCCCAGTTGCAGATAGGAACGGGGCCACAAATAGTGATAAAGAAAGAGCTAAAGAGAGGTGGGCAGAACATTTTGAGAATGTGCTAAACTGGGATAGATCTACAGAAAAAGATATAGACTTTTTGAAAAAGTTTGTGATACCTTGGATGTGAAGAAAGTTTTATTTTGTGAGGAAAAATTAGTGGTAGTGTTAAAAGAATTGAGAAAATAGTAAGGTCTCAGATGCAGGAAAGCGTAGTACATGATTTATTAAATATGGTGATTGTGAGGTTAGAGATTAGCTACTGAAGATTATAAATAGAAATTTTGAAAAAGGGGAAGCAGCTGGCGATTTTAGGAAAACTCCAATTAAACCCCTCCATAAGGAAGGTGAAAAGAATGAGTGCTGTAATTACAAAGGCATTAACCTGGTTTCTGTAGGAAGCAAATTACTTAGTATGATGATACTTTTTAGGTCTAAATATGCTGTAGACAAAGTTTTAAGAGACGAACACTGTGGTACTAGGAAGGGTATAGGAAATGTTGACCAAATTTTCACTCTCAAATTAACAATTGAGAAATGCCTGGGTAATCAAACGCCTTTTGTCCTCAGTTTTATAGATTATGAGTAAGCGTTTGGTCAGCTGATAGAAGAGCCTTAGCGAAGGTCCTATCCTTGTATAGCATACCAGATAAATATATTAAAATGATTATTGATATGTAAGAAAATAATATTGCTGCAGTGAAGGTAGGAAATGAGGTTAGTGGCTGGTTTTGCGTTAAATCAGGAGTAAAGCAGGGTTGCGTTCTATCCCCATTTTATATGGATTATTTTTATGGACTTTGTCCCAATTAGCAAAGGAAAAGCAATGAGAGAACATGGAATCAAATGGGGAAGTGAAACTCTCCTAGAATTAGATTATGCTGATGGTTTAAGCATCCTAGATGAAAACTTTAGAGGTTTGCAAGTTCAGGGTGCAAGGATAGGTTTGAAAATTAATATCAAGAAGACTAAGTAGCTAAGACCGGGAATAAGCGAAGGTGAAAAGGTGATGATGGGTAACGAGAAGATCGATCAAGTGGACTGCTTCACATACCTAGGTAGTATAATTAATAAAGGTGGTGGGGCAGTGAAGATGTAAAGAGTAGAAAGCCAAGGCCCAAGTTTTTTTTTCACAGATGAAAACAGTTCGGAAGGATAGGAAGATAAGTCTGTGAACCAAACTTAGAATATTGGAAGCCACACTGATGACTGTCGTGAAGTATTGTTTTAAAGCGTGGGCGCTCCGAAAAATTATCTACAGTAATCTACGGATTACTGTAGATACCCGACTGACTGACCGTATCTCTAATAGTTAACTGTACGAAAAATGTGGTTAAATACCGCTTTCTAGGACTATAATGAGAGAAAGGATGGGATAAGAGACAAGATAAGATATTTACTTTAAAAAATGTCTATCACAAGAAACCGAAGGACCGAATTCGCATTTCGGAGTCATGAAACCAAAATAAAAAAAACATAAGCAAAGCACAACAACTAAAAAACCGGCTTAACAATGCCAAAAACAACAATATCAGAAAGGCAAGACCATACATTACTCAAAAAAAAAAAATATTAAGTGGCAAAATGTCAGAAAGTTAAAAAGGTAAAAACTGAAACAAAACTAAAAAGAGTGAGATAAAATTAGCGTTGAAAAGGTTTAAAAGAGAACATATAAAAAGGGGGAGGAAACAAAAGAATCAAACGAACATGAAACTTGGGTATCACCAGTAGACTGCCAAAAAAAAAGGAAAATTAGTGGTTTGTTTTATCAGTAAGGAAATGTTCTTTTCATACCTGGAGATTAAGCAACGGATGGGGGACAAGATAGGAACGGGTTCAGAAACAGTGCGTGGCAGCCGGTGTCTTGATGGGGAGTGTCTTTTGGGGAAAATATTTTCCGTGCGAAGGTTTATTATTGCTTTCTTTTGCAAAACGGAGGAACAACGTTCCTCTCCTATGCTCAAGAGTTTCCAGCTTGGCCTTTTTAGAAGGAGCGAGTATGGTACCTTAGCTTCTTTAAAAATTATTCTTAGGGCTCTTTTTTGAATGGATTCCATTTTTCCTGATTCATCACGCGAGATGCCAGGATTCCAAACTGGACAAGTATATTCAAGATGTGGGTGGACAAAGGAAGTATAGATCCTTAAAGAATGGGATGGGGGGAATATTAAATTTCTTAAGAGCTTAAGGAGAGAAATAGAAGCATTAGCTCTATGGACAATATTTTTAACGTGGATATCCCACTTTAGATTAGAGGAAATTGTAACCCCAAGCAATTTAAAGGGACACACAGAAATATCTGGGGGGATAGGGTGAGGTTATAAGGAAACATATTGGCATTATCATAGATTTAGAGGGATTTACTTTCATGTCTAAGTCCACAGTGTCATCTGCAATATCATTGAGGATACTCATAGAGTTGCTTACTAAGTTTCGGTAGCAGGATTCAATAACCGTTAGGTCATCCACAAATTTCTATATGTCGGGAAATTCATTAGCAAGGCTATTTTTCATAACAGAAAAAAGGAGGGGACCTAGGAGAGTACCTAGAGGTATCCATTGTGGACAGGGAGGGGACTGGAATAATGATTCTTATATTTAACTACCTGTGATCTATTTGATAAAAAAGAGGCAACCAATTTAACCAGGAAAGAATCAATATTGAAATCAGATACAAATTCTCAATTAAATATTCTGGTTAACAAGGTCAAATGCTTTTTGAAGGCCAATGAAAATTAAATTTAGCCAGCGATCAGGTTTTGCCAGAAATCAATTTATTCAATAAGAAAAACAAGGTAATGGGAAGTAGAAGTGGATTTGATGTTCCCAAATTGTCTTGGGTCAGTAAAAGGTAGGATTTTTTCTTTTAGCGAATCTGCAAGCAATCCTTCATATAACTTGGAGAATATATGAGTGAATGAAATAGAACGAATACCTTCAAAACAGGTTTTCCGTCTTTCTTTTTCAAAGCGGTTATGAAACCCTGTTTCTAAATTTGCGGATATTGGCCAGACTCAGTAATCTCACTGTAAATAACAGACAAGCATGGGCGCCCATTAGGGGGGGTTGGGGGGGGGGCTCTTGCCCCCCCTGGCGGACTGATGGTGCCGTATTTTTCTGATTTTGTTGTGTGATTTATATTATATAGCTTTAAAATTAGCCATTATACGAAATTTGCCCCCCCCTGGAATTCAGCTTATGGGCGCCCATGCAGACAAGGGCTTTGAGAGAAAGTCACTGAAAGCACTAATAAAAGGAAAGGGGATATCTAAAGGGAATACACTTATTTTTCGTAATTTCCCAATTCTTCTTTCGATCTCAGATCGAAGGTCTTGATTATTTTATTGTCATAAAATATTAGCTTGTAATAAACGGGTAATTTGGAACAGGAAAACTTATAAGACAAACACAATTATGCAGCACCAGCTGATGTAGCGGTTAAGATATTTTGTTGTGGCCTTGGTAACCTAGGTTCGAATCTTGGATGAGACAAGTATGTTTACAATAGGTATTGTCTTTGTTGCGCCCATTCATTTCTAACGGTCAGTTCTCCTGGAATGTTAAAATTTAAGAATAAAAAATAATGAAAGTTCAATTATCTGATGCGAAGTTAAAATGTGTTGCAGCATTGCGGCAGAATACTCGTATTAATAATAACAAGAAATTCCGTAAAGTGCGTTGAATATATACTATAAATTCTTTTAATGTTCCTCAGGTTTCTAAAACACTTATACATTTGACATAGGATAAATTTTCATAAAGAAAAGAACGAAGTTGAAACTGAAAAACAACAAAACCCCTGCTTCGCAGTTTATGCAGCACATTTTTAAAAGCTGTCTCAAACAAACCTGCTCGTGGTATTTCCTTACATTTGTAGATTTATGAAAAACTAGCGCTTTACTGAATAATAGGCTTGCTTGAGTATTTTAGAGTTAAAATCGTGTAGTAAAATTTATTGATTTCATGACAAGTAAAAGACCAGTGAGAGCTTTACAAGTTAGTCTATTGAGCCATTTAAGATCTTTTCTGCGTCTAGTTCCTTTGTTTTTTCCCTTGAACCGTCTCACTTGAACCGTCTTTTCAGGACCCGAGGGGACCCCCACTTTTAACTGAGGAGGACACGCACGTGGGTTGTTGCATAATACTTTTTTTAGACTTTATTTTATTTTAATGTATTTTTTCTCAGAAGACTATTATGTTCTAATGATTTTTGTCCTCATTAGGACTCGAAAGGTCATTCCCATCCAACGGAACTGGGCCCTAGACAATTCAACCAGTGAGGACTTTTTTGTCCTCATTAGGACTTGAAAGGTTATTTCCATCCAATGGAACTGCGCCCTAGACAATTTGACCAGTAGTGTATTTCTGATATTCTATTGCGAGGAATACATTCTAGGAAATAGCCAATTACACGGCAATAAGAATCCCCATGTTCCATTCGGTTAAATGATTTCCCACCCTCTCTGCATCAGAGCACAAGCATCCACAGTTCTATTGACTCTTGCATTATTAAATACACCTGCCAGTTTTCTGCACTAATACGATCTAGATAAGTTATGTTACATACCAGATGTTACGTACTTTCGGTTTTCAAATTTTTCATTGCGTAAATTAATACGTATAGAAGTTACATCATAGATCAAATGGCCTAGCTTTGCAAAACTTTGCAAATTAATATATTGCACCTATTGCAGGCATAATTAAGGAACATTTAATATATTTTTCATTGTTTTCGTGTCTTTCTTAGGAAAATGGCCCATTTTTGCAAAACTTAGCATTAACTAGCTGAAAGAGAGGACATTTTCTTCGTTTTTAGTGGTATTGCACCGGTAATCTATTTTTTGTGTCATTCTTAGCAAAATGGTCCATTATTGAAAAACTTAGCCTAAGCTAGCTGAAAGAGAGGATAAATTCTCCATTTTTAGTTGTATTACCTGGGTAATTAAGGAACATTTAATACATTTTTGTATTTTTTGTGTCTTTCTTAGGAACATGACCCATCTTTAGAAAACTTAGCCTTAACTAGCTGAAAGCGAGGATAAATTCTTCATTTTTAGTCATATTGTACGGGTAATTAAGGGACATTTAATATATTTTTCTATTTTTGTAGGCTATGTTTTTTTTAGAAAAGTTGCTCTTCTTTGGAAAACTTTGCCTTATCTTGCTGAAAGAGAGGATAAATTCTACATTTTTAGTCGTATTGCACGGGTAATTTAATATATTTTCCCATTTTTGTGTCTTTTTCTTAGAAAAATGACCCCCTCTTGGCAAAACTTAGCCTTAACTAGCTGAAAGAGAGGATAAATTCTACATTTTCGTTGTAGTTCGTGGGTAATTAAGGAACATTTAGTATTTTATTTTTATTTTTGGTGTATTTTCTTAGAAAAATGGCGCACCTTTGAAAACTTAGCCTTAAAAAGCTGAAAGGGTGCATAAATTCTTCATTTTTAGTCGTATTTCACGGCTGATTAAGGAAAAATTTGTATTTTCTCTATTTTTTGTATGTTTTCTTAAGAAAATACCCCCGCCCTAACCTAACTACCGGAGAACCCTAGCAAGCAATTCATTCAGGACCCAATCATTCAATTCAACCAGAGCCCTAGTGAGCAATTCCAACTGAGAGCCCTAAAGTAACCACTGTAGGAGCCTAGCAACCAATTAAACCAGCGCCAAAAGTAACCAATTTCACCGCCAAGATGTTTAAAGACGTTCCAAGACACTTAAAGGTTAGATTTCAATCACCCCACCACCCAGAAAATTCATTTAACTCCTTCATATTAACTTTTTAAGCAGTAGAACATGCTACTCCAAGCAATTCACATTACGGTGGCATTATTTGACTCTCCCTCTGTCATCAACGTAGCAACCCCACTCATGACCCCCCTAGGACTTTTTCAACCTTTCTCTCCAAAAAGAAGCTTGCGAATCTAAATTAAGCACTGATTTTTTTTAATAGTGGGACTTGTGATTTCATTGCTAGAATGTGATACTCCAAGGCAATTCCCGCCACAGAGAATTTAAAACATTTCTTGAACGAGCCCCGTGTCTCATTTCCAATGATTTTTTTTTAAATTGACAGAGTGGTGACACCCATGTGACACCCGTCATCAAAATTTTAGGCGTTCTTTAATGTTTGAATAACCCCAATGGATATATTTTCTATTTCTATTATTTCCTGACAATTCCCAACCTGTGTCACACTATTACTACTCTGTAGCACCCTCTAACATCACGTCATCACCCCCAAGAAATTTTCAGACATTTCTTGTTAAAAAATACGCACTCAATCCAGTGATTCAACTTTTCGCAAGCCAAGCCTTTCACGACGCTCCTTAAAACACCTCACACCACCATGGTATTAGGCGCCTGCCCCTCTGTCGTCCAAGTGGAAAGCCCTCATCCCCCTCTTGGACATTTACAATCCTTTCCCTCCGAAAATCAGCTTGTGAATCTAAATTAAAGATTGTTTTTTATTTGAACAACGGACTTGACATTTAATTGCTAGAATGTGATATTCAAATGCAATTCACGCAACAGAGAATTTAAAACATTTCTTGAACGGGCTTACTCTTTATCTTGACTGGTTTGATAAAAATTGACAGTATGGTGGCACCCTGCGACACTCGTCATCAACATTTTAATTTTTTCGAACATTTGAATACCCCCAATGGGTATGTTTTCTGTTTCTATTATTTTCCGACTTTTCCCTACCTGTGCCACACTATTACTAGTCAATGGCACCCTCTAACATCACCTCAGCACCCCAAGACATTTTCAGACATTTGTTGTGAAAAATTAGGCTTCAAGCCATTGATTCAAATTTTTTCACAACCCAAGCGTTGTGGTCTTTTAAAAGAAAAAAAAAACGACGTTTTTTCCTAAGTAATACAATTTCAAAAACTCGACAATTTCTACAGCAAAACCTTTCACCGACGGATTTTCAGCAGATATCTAGAATAGCTCAGAATACTTTCCGCCACGACTTTTTCATGGCTAAGGCTCGTTTATCAGAAAAGTTTGAAAAATTAGAGTACGAAAAATTTCAGAATTCCAGACGTTTTCTTCCGAGATTTTGTCCTGGTCCGGCCATTGAGAACCTATCTTCTAAAGTTCTTACTCCGGAAGAAAACCCATATTTTCTCTAAGCGACCTAAATTTTTGCCTGCCTCAAACACAAGTAAATTTCTCAAAGATAGTCTCCAATGTGGAGGCGGGTATATTTGGTTCACGTGGTGCTGTGGAAAATCCAGATTTACTTCGAGGAGAGGTGGTTAAGAATATTCTTGATTTCAGTCCATATTCCTCAAGGTCAAAAAATCAGGAAACAAAATTCTCAAAAATTAAAAAAAGACCCACACATCATTATCACCAGGGCTGATAAAGGAAATAAAACTGTTATCCTTGATAAAAGTTCATATAATACAAAAGTTACAGATGTTTTATCAACCATCCATACTTACAAGCCCATAGATTCAGACCCCACCGATAAGTTCACACGTTTAGTACGAAAGGAGCTAGGAATTTTGCAAACTGAAAGACTTATTACTCCACAAATGTATAAATTATTTTATCCTAAAGATTGTTCAGCTCCTAAATTATTCTGGCTCCCAAAACTCCACAAAGATGGAGTTCTTCTACGCCTAATTGTGGCTTCTTATAGCTCTCCGACTGCCAGATTGGTAAAAATGGTTGTCAACAATTTTTGGCCCCCTTATGCAAACGCAAACTTCATACATAAGAAATTCAGTTCACCTTGTTGACAAATTAAAAGACATTGAAATAAAAAAAGATACAATTTTGGCCAGTTTCGATGCCATTTCTATGTATACGTCTTACGATATTAAAAAATGTGAACTAGCTCTTCAAAGGAAATTAGAAGATAATATTGATCAAATGGACTACAAAACACTGGATATAGAAACTATTATGCGTCTCGTCCGTCTTTGCAATAGTTTCTCCTCATATTTCCGATATAATAATCAATTTTTCACCCAAATTAGGGGTTTACCCATGGGTACAAGTCTTTCACCATTTTTGGCAACTTTTTATATGGAATTCATAGAAATCTGTGCTCTGGAAAATTTTCCGATAAAACACCGTTTCTGGGGCAGGTTTGTCGATGATGTTATTTCTCTGTGGGAGCATGGAGGAGAGTCACTTGACTCCTTCTTAACTCATCTAAACACTTTGGACTCTAACCTTCAGTTCACTATAGAACTAGAACATAACCACAAACTTCCTTTCCTAGATGTTTTAATTTTCAATAAGTCTCCTGGCCTTGAATTTTCTATTTATAGAAAGCCTACGCATAACGATAGGTATTTGCATTTTTCCTCCAACCACTCTCCCTGCATAAAAAGAGGAGTTGTTATTTCTTTGGTTGACCGAGTAATAAGAATATGCTCAGAGCCTCACATAGACTCAGAAATTAACTATATTAATGACATTTTATTTTGCAATGGCTACCCTATAAAATTACTTGAGACCATTATAGACAGAAGACGAAAAAATGCAGAGGGGAGGGCATCAGGTCCACAAGCCCCAACAGATACCGTCCCATTGGTGGATGATAAGAAACTTTTCACTGTTCTACCCTACATTCCAAAATTGAGTGACAAATTGAAAAGAATCCTTAAAAAACAAACTTAGCGTCGCCTTTAAAAATTCAAATATTACACAGAACTTTTTTAACAACGGCAAAGATAAAACCAGCCCCATTCTGGGTAGTGGTGTTTATAGAATTCCTTGTTCTTGTGGCTGTTTTTATGTTGGTAGAACCCAACAGCAAGTGGGGGAGAGGCTATCTGAGCACAAGTCCTCAATCGACAAGGCAATGAGGTTACGCCAAAGGCCTGAGGTTTTTGATTCCGCCTTGGCGCAACATGTGTACGAGAATCCACACCATTTCATTTTGTTTGACGAGGCCTCTATCGTTGCCCCCGTTAAAGGTCTTACGCAAGTTTTCAGGGAGGTAGTTGAAATAAAAAAACGCATTCACCAAAAGGTAGCTCTTAATAGGGACACTGGAGAAACTTTTCTAAGTCCCATTTATGACAAAATTATTAATTCAGATCGTTCTTACATACATCCACAAAATTATATTATGCAATCGAATAGAGTCTCCGATAACAATCAAACTGGAAAGCGATCAGCCTTTAAAAGTGCTTTACGCAAAATGAAATTCTGAAATGCCATTTAGACTTGTGTTTTTTATTCAGTTACCCTTCCACCGTTACTAGGAAAGGGTCGTCCAATTTTAGTTTGGTGTTTTTATTTTAAGGTTTGGTTTTTATATTTTTATCAGTTTTATTCTGCACTGAGGACGGTCAAGCGGAGGTCTTGACCGAAATATTTGCATAATTTTTCAATTTTTTCACTGGCTGTTAATTGTCCTCGTTTCCTTTCTTCGCGATTTTTTGTGTATCATGATTAGCCAGTGTGGTCTCAGAAATTATTTTCAAAACACCCCGCACCACCATGTCATTATACGTTTTGCCCGTGACACCCATATGGCATCCGTCATCGGTCTCTAGAGCATTTTCAGCTATTTACCTGCAAAAATACCCCATTTACATCAGAATCGATCGTTTAAACTGAACAAAAAACCCTCAATAATGTCTCTTCTGATGAGTCCTGCCAATTGAGGACAGAGTGGAACTATGTACCGACCCTTCATAATTTTTTTCTCTCTTCTATGGAAAAAAATTCAGAATCGAAGTGTAACTTTTTCCTCTTTGACGAACACAATTCAGAAGTGACGTAGAACTTTTTCTCCTCTTTAAGAAAATTCAGTACTGAAGTGGATCTTCGTCTCTTCTATAGAGAAACTCAGAACGGAAGGGTAACTTTTTTTCTCTGCCTTGGAAAAAATTCAGAATCGAAGTATAACTTTTCACTCTTCTATGGAAAAATCCAGAACAGAACTTGATCTTTTTTCTCTTCTTTAAGAAAATTCAGTCTGTCCTACCTCTGTTGATGTTTCAAAAGGCATATTGGAAGCTTTTTGTTCGAAACCTGTGACCTAGAATATTTTTGTAGCGTTGTATTGTGGTTTATCTTGTCTGCGCTACCTCAATTGATATTTCAAAGTAAAGTTTGGAAGTTTTCGTTTGAAAAGTATGACTTAGAATATTTTTGTAGTGCTATGTCGAGGTTTATCTTGTCTGTGCTATCTCAGTTGACGCTTCAAAGTGCATTTTGGAAGTTTTTCGTTTGAAATGTATGACGTAGTTTATTTTTTGTAGTGTTGTGTCATGCTTTATTTTGGCTGTGCTATCTCAGTTGATGTTTCAAAGGAAATTTTGTAAATTTTCCGATTGAAACGTAAGACATAGGATATTTTTCGTAGTGTTGTGTCGTGATTTATCTCGTATTTGCTACCTCAGTTGATGTTCAAAAGTGCATTTTGGAAGTTTTTGTTTGAAACGTATGATTTAGGATATTTTTTAAGTGTTGTGTCGTGTTTTATCTTGTCTGTGCTACCTCAGTTGCTGTTTAAAAGTGCGTCTTGGAAGTTTTCTTTTGACACGTATGATTTAGGATATATTTATAGTGTCGCGTCGTGGTTTATCTTGTCTGCGCGGCCTCAGTTGATGCTTCAAAGTACATTTTAGAATATTTTAGGTCGAAAAATAAGACTTAAAATATTTTTGTAGTGTTATATCGTTGTTTTTTATTATAAGACTTAGAAAGAACGTTTTTGGACAAAAACAGAAACTTTCTTGGTACTAGTGCTTTCACGTTAACTCACACAGGCTAGGTTAGGTAAAGTAAGGTGTCATCTAACCTAACTAACTATAGCTAGTTTGTGTAGGTTAACCTGAAAGCACTAGCACCAAGAAAGTTTCCAATTTAGTCCTTAAAAGTTCTTTTTAAACTTTATAATAACAAAACACGACAAAAACACTACAAAAATATCCTAGGTCATACGTTTCAAACGAAAACTACCAAAATGCATTTTGAAACTCCAAATGAGGTAGCACAGATAATATAAAGCACGACTCAACACTACAAGAATATCCTAAGTTATACGTTTCAAACGAAAAACTTCTAGAATGAACTGTGAAGAATCAACCGAGGTAGCACAGACAAGATAAACCACGACAGAACACCACAAAAAAATCCTAAGTCTTATGTTTCAATCGAAAAACTTCCAAAATTCACTTTGAAACATCAACTGATATAGCAGAGCAAATATAAACAAGACAGCCCACGACACATCGCTACAAAAATATCCTAAGTCATACTTTTCAAACGAAAAGCTTCAAAAATGCACTTTGAAACATCAACTATGGTAGAACAGACAAGACAAACCATTACACAAAACTACAAAAATATCTTAAGTCATACGTTGCAAACGAAAAACTTATGGAATGCACTTTGAAACATCAACTGAGGTAGCAGAGAAAAGATAAACCACGACACAATACTACAAAAAATATCTTAAGTCATACGTTTCAAACGGAAAACTTCCCAAATGCACTTTGAAGCATCAACTGAGGTAGCACATACAAGATAAACCACGACACAACACTATAAAACATCCTAAGTCCTACGCTTCAAACGAAGAACTTCCAAAATGCATTTTTTAATTATCAACTGAGGTACTAAGACAAGATAAACCACGACACAAAACTACAAAAATATCCTAAGTCATAAGTTTCAGACGAAAAACTTCCGAAATACGTTTTCATACATCACCAGAGGTAGCAGAGACAAGATAAACCTCGACGCAACACTACAAAAATATCCTGTCATACGTATCAAACGAAAAACTTCCAAAATGCACTTTGGAAAATCAAGTGAGGTAGCACAGACATGATAAGCCACGACACAACACTACTAAAGTATCCTAGGTCATAGGTTTCGAATGAAAAACTTCCAATTTGCCTTTTGAAACATCTACAGAGGTAGGACAGACTGAATTTTCTCAAAGAAGAGAAAGAAGATCAAATTCTGTTCTAGATTTTTCCATAGAAGAGTAAAAAGTTATACTACGATTTTGAATTTTTCCACAGCAGAGAAAAAGAATTGCCCTTCAGTTCTGTTTCCCTGCAGAAGAGAAAAAGATCCACGTCCCTTCTTAACTTTTTCCGTAGAAGAGAAAAAAGTTACACTTTGATTCTGGATTTTTCTATAGAAGAGAGAGAGAAGTTACACTTTGATTTTGTATTTTCCAAAGAAGAGGAAATGTTTGACATTAAATAAATAACTCGGGAGTAACAAGAATCTGTAATTTCATAGGTTGTATTTTTGTTTTGTACGATTTTTTTGTGCTCTAATAAGTATTTTGTACTATGTAAGAAGTATTTGTGATCTTTTAGGATCTATTCTTATTCTGTAAGAATTATTTTGGATGACAGCGGGGCAGACATGTAATGTCATGGTGGTGTGAGGTGTTTTGAGGAGCATTGTGATAGTCTTGGCTTGCGAAAAGTTGAATCACTGGATTGAATGCGTAATTTTTGACAAGAAATGTTTCAAAATATCTATGGGATGATGAGGTGATGTTAGAGGGTGCCGCAGAGTAGTAATAGTGTGGCACAGGTTGGGTATAGTCAGAAAATAATAGCAATAGAAAATATATCCATTTGGCGTATAAAACGGGTGTCACCACGCTGTCAATTAAAAAAAACAATGCAAATAAAGAGCAGGATTCGTTCAAGAAATGTTTTAAATTCTCTGTGGTGTGAATTGCCTTGGAATATCACATTCTAGCAATGAAATACCAAGTCTCGCTAAAAAAAAACACACACAAAAATAAAACATTGTTTAACTTAGATTAACAAGCTTATTTTCGGAGGAAAAAAGTTGAAAATGTCCTAGGGGGATGGTAAATAGGGTGCCAGGTGGATGACAGAGGGGGAGTCAAATAATGCCGCTGTGGCGTGAATTGCTTGGAGTAGCAGGTTTTACTGCTTAAAAAGTTAAGGTGGAGGAGCTAAATGAATTTTATGGGTGGTGGAGTGATTGAAATATAACCTTGTGTCTTGAAACGTCTTGAAACATCTTATTGGTGAAATTGGTTGCTTGGGGCCCCTCTTTAATTGGTTGCTAGGCTCCTCCGGTGGTTAGGTTAGAGCACTCAGTTGAAATTGCTCGCTAGGGTCCTGGTTGAACTGCATAATTGGGTCCCGAATGAATTGCTTGCTAGGGTTCTTCAGTTTTTAGGTTAGGGCGGGGGGGGGGTGCATTTTCCTAAGAAAATATGCAAAAAGTGGAAAAAATAAATTTTTTCTTAAATTACCCGTGCAATACGACTCAAAATGAAGAATAAAACACTGTTTCAGCTAGTTAAGGCTAAGTTTTGCAAAGATTGGCCATTTTTCTAAGAAGCACACAAACAATCGAAAAAAAATTAAATGTTCATTAATTACCCGTGCAATATGACTAAAAATGAAGAATTTATCCTCGCTTTCAGCTAGTTAAGGCTAAGTTTTTGAAAGATAAGTCATGTTCCTAAGAAAGACACAAAAAATACAAAAATGTATTAAATGTTCCTTAATTACCCGTGCAATAGGACTAGAATTTAAGCATTTATCTTATCTTTCAGCTAGTTAAGGCTATGTTTAGCAAAGATGGGCAATTTTCCTAAGAGAGACTTAAAACATATAAAAATATATTATATATTCCTTAATTATCCGTACAATACGGCTACAAATGAACAATTTGTCCTCTCTTTTAGCTAGTTAAGGCTAAGTTTTTCAATAATGGACCATTTTCCTAAGAAAGACAGAAAAAACAGAAAAATATATTAAATGTTCCTTAATTATCCGTGCCATACGACTAAAAAATGAAGAATATATCCTCTCTTTCAGCTTGTTAAGGCTAGGTTTTTCAAAGCTAGGCCACTTGATCAATATTATAGTTTAAATATGTAATAATTTACGCAATGAAAAATTTAAAAACCAAAAGTACGTAACATCTGCTATGTAACTTAACTTGTCTAGTTTGGATTGTTGCGAAAAACTGGCAGGTGTATTTAATAATGCAAGAGTCAATAGTAGTATGGGTTCAATCTAAGGAAGTGGTGCCCTGTCCCACCATACGACAAAAGCCCTATTACAAGCGGTGCCCTCTCCCACCATACGACCTGATCCCTATTACAAGCGGTACCCTGTTCTGCCATACGACAAGAGCCTTATTACAAGCGGTGCCCTGTCCCACCGTACAACATGAGCCCTATTACAAGCGGAGCCCTGCCCCATCTTACGGCAAGAGCACTATTATCCCAGCATACAAGCGCAGACCTATACAATACAAGCGCAGCCATATTGGAGCTTCCAGTCTCTAATATCCTCTCTCTTTACGACACAGTTTCTCCATAATATAAATAATTTCCTTGGAAATAAATTTTCTCAATGATAGAAGTGCTAGTACTGTAAGCACAGCCATAGAAAATCGTTTCAAGCGGGCATCCTTGTCGCAGGTTTTCCAATATGGAATTTTCAGTAAGAATGCCAACAGTTAGAGCGGGCCTCCCGTTATCTCAAGCCAATATTTATAAGAGAACTTGAATTGGCATTATATCTTATAAACGGAGTTTTGTCATGGATTATAATAAACAATTGGATGAGATTTTTTTTTGTTCTCTAATGGTATCGAACCGACTATTGATTATTGACTATTGATTATTGATTATGACTACAACTGGGCAGGTATCGTTATTGTAAAGTAATCGCCCTCGGCTTTTATTAGATGAAGAGAGCACTACTCTTTTCTTCCTTAGTGGTCTAAGATCATCAATAAGGTTTAATGGCGATTTCCCTAATGCTACCGACTACACATCCGAAGTTATAAACATCGTTACTGTTAGTTTTAGATGGTGATGAAGAGAGCACTAATATTTTCTTCCTTAGTCGTCTAAGATCACGAAGAAGGTTAACGGCGACTCCGTTAATGCCACCAACTACATAACCAAAGTCATAGACGTCGTTATTGATAACTTTAGTTTTAGATGGTGATATGTTTTCTTTTCCAACGACACGTTTTTGAGCTTCTTAACAAATTCCCATTGATTTTATTAATTTTGTGTTTGATGTAGGAATCGAACCTGAGACCCAAGATTTCCTAAGGTAAAAGAACGACATGTTACTCGACTGAGGCAACAGGCCATTGAACATATTATGATTTTACAAATATATTCTAATGAATTCAATTATTGTTTCCAGGAAGTTGGCCAACTGATGTTAAGCGTCACAATATCGTAGAAAATTATGTGCACATTCTATTTATCAATTGGATTTTTTGTAGGTGTTAACAGTGATCTGTTTCTAGGCATCATTTATGGCTTACTCCTGAGAATATGCTTACTACGATGATTTGAGATGCATGCCAGACAGAAAAATTCTTCTGGTGGTTAATGAAACTGTGTGCACATCGGTGCTCCATTACCGGGCTTGCGCATAAGTTTGGACCTCCACATTCTCATCAAGGACCCTAAGTCCCCATCCAGTTCTCCATGCCCCCACTCCAGGGCCCCAAGTCCCCCACCAGGGCCCCAAGTACCACACCAGGGCCCCAAGTCCCACACCAGGGCCCTGAGTCCCAACTCCATGCCCCCAATTCTAGGGGTCCCAACCCTCCCTCTCCTGGGCGCAGCCCCCTCCCCTCACCGGGACTCCTCCTTCTTTTTTCTTAAAAAAAGACAGATTTTGTAGCTTTTTTTCATGTCTTAAAATGACATGTAGTCTGGTGAACATGGTTTTAGGATTTTTTCTCGTCCAGCCATCCCACTGGTACTCTACGGTTGAACTTCGACAATATTTGGTCTATTCTAATGTTTTCGATTATATTGACTGTGCAATGGAAATATAAACACATACGTCTTATTTTAAAAAGTAAATATGAATTTTTTCGAGAGATTATATCTACATGTTAAAGTTGTCGTAGCATGGAATGCTAAGAAGGACAAATATTTGAATTGTTAAGTAAGTACTAATGGTGACATCATTGGAAACGTATGCAAGCATTGTTGTGGTAGTGAGAGATTGAATTTCTTTGGAGTATTGAAAAATTCAATGGTTATAGTCTTAGTTATGCCAGAGTCAAATTTCCAGAGATGATAGTGCCAAAAGATAAAACAAACCTAAAACTTATAGTTGATGACGAGAGCCAACTTCTTGCTCATTTTGCGGGTAGCAGGCTACCTCTTGATAAATCATATCAACATGTTTGTGGTATTACAATTCACCAGAACGTAAAAGCAAGACGATCATACTCCAGCATCAATGGCATAAATCATATCATGACTATGTGTTGGAACTGAAAACTTTGTAAAAATAACGTGGTAATAGACAGTGTAATCGAGAGTAAAACTAAAAGGGCATGGACAGATAACATCGCCAAGGAAATTAAAGACAATTTAATGAAAAGCAAAGCATCCCTGAACTTTAATAGTACCACTGGTAATTTACCATCGGATACCATTATTGAACAAAATAAAAGCAATGCTGAAAAAGTGAAGATGAAATACTTCAAAAAAGTATGTGCATATAATAGAGTTATGATAGCATTGAATGCTGACAAAGACAAATATTTGAACTATGAAAAAAGCACTAATGGTGACACTATTGGAAATGTTTGTGTGTATTGTCATGGCAGTGAGAGATTAAACTTCTTTGGACTACCAAAAAATTAATCATTACTGATGGAGGATATAATAGAATAAAATTCCCAGAGATGATATTGTTTAAACAAATTGCACACCTAAAAGTAATAGTTGACAATGAGGGTCAACTTCTTGCTCGTAGCGCGGGTAACACGTTACCTCTTGATAGACCATATCACCATCTTTCGGATATTAGTAATAAACAGAAGGTAAAAAGAAGGCAGACATATTGCTGCATCGATGTCATAAAACATATCAGTTCTCAGTGTCAGAATTGTTACCTGTGTAAAAATAATATGGCAATAGACACTGAAGTCGCTGGCAAATTAAAAAGGTCATTGGTAAATAATATCAACATGGAAATTAATGACAATTCTAAGAAAAGCAAAGCATCCGTGAATGTTTCTAGTATCATTGACAGTTTACCATCAGCTACAGTCAATGAACACAATAATACCAATAATGAGATGTATTTTGCGATTGTAGGTGAAACCATGTTAAAAGCCGTGTATGACACCGAAATGCCCTGTCACGAGAAAACATTATGAACAATTTTTTGGAACGAATTGAAACATTGAAACTTTTAATATGATGATATTAATATAATGTAACAATGTGTACGTCATTGTTTCAATTAAAATATTTTATGCATTACTTTGTTGTGACTCTATTAATTTTAGGATACGCTAGCAAATCGAATGTTTAGAAAATTTTTTAATATCACCATAGAAATTAATGACAACTCTAAGGAAAGCAAACCATCGGTGAATGTTGCTAGTATCATTGGCAGTTTACCATCAGATGCAGTCAATTAACCCAATTAACAAATGGTTCTTTGAAGTGAATATCCTTGGAAGGGTACCATAAGACAATGCTTGTTTTTTTATTTTTCGCAAAATCAAATACTTTGCTCAAGTCCCTACCCAGAAAAAATTCAACTACTTGGTAAATTCCAGGTCATTTAATTAATGACTGAGTATACAAAATTAATAAGAAAACACATTTAAATAACACAAACTCAGCTACCTGGTAAACTCCAAGTCTTTTATTTAGTGAGTGATTATCAAAAATTAACAAAAAACACTTTTGCATAGTACAAACTCAACTACGCAAACTTTCAATGCAGAGGTGTTTTCTTATTAAGTTTTGATACTTAGTCATCAATTAAAAGATTTGGAATTTCCCTTTTAGCTGAGTGTGTTCTATGCAAAATTTTGTCACTTATTATAAACTTGGAATATACCAAGTAGCTGAGTTCGTTCTTTGTAAAAATGTTTTTTTTTAGTAATTTTTGATTCTCAGTCACCAATTAAAAGGCCTGGAGTTTACCAAGTAGCTGAGTTTGTTCTATTCAAAAGTGCCTTTTTTTGCTTAATTTTTGATTCTCAATCACCAATTAAAAGATTTGGAATTTATCAAGTAGCTGAAGTTGTTGCATGCAAAAGTGCTATTTTTATTATTTTTGATTCTCAGTCATCAGTTAAAGGACATGGAATTTACCAAATAATAGCTGATTTTGTTACTTTTTTAAAATTAATTTTTGATACTCAGTCACCAATTAAAAGATTCGGAATTTACCTAGTAGTTGAGTTTGGGCTATGCAAACGTGTTTTTTTTTATTAATTTTTAATACTCAGTTACCAATTAAAAGATTTGAAATTTACCAAGTAGCTGAATTTTTCCTATGCAAAAGTGCTTTTTTCATTAATTTTTGATACTCAGTCACCAATTAAAAGACTTGAAATTTACTAATTAGCCGAGTTTTTCTATGCAAAAGTGCTTTTTTTTATTCATTTTTAATACTCAGTTACCTTCTAAAAGATTTGAAATTTACCAAGTGGCTGAATTTTTCCTATGCAAAAGTGCTTTTTTTAGTTAATTTTTGATACTCAGTCACCAATTAAAAGACTTGAAATTTACTAAGTAGCCGAGTTTTTTCTATGCAAAAGAACTTTTTTCTTATAAATTTTTGATACTCAGTCACCAATTAAAAGACTTGAAATATACTAAGTAGCCGAGTTTTTTCTATGCAAAAGTGCTTTTTTTTTATTAATTTTTGATGCTTACTCACCAATTAAAAGACTTGGAATTTGCCAAGTAGGTAAATTTGTTCTATGCAAAAGTGTTTTTTCTATTAATTTTTTATGCTTGCTGACCAATTAAAAGACTTAGAATTTACCCTGTAGCTGAGTTTGTGCTATGCAAATGTGTTTTCTTATTAATTTTTGATACTCAGTCACCAAATGACTTGGAATTTACCAAGTAGTTGAATTTTTTCTATACAAAAATACTTTTTTTATTAACGAACCTTAGTCAAAATCAGTGATAACATTAGTGTAACCTAAGTGAAAAATCACTTGTGATAACATCAATAGCTTTATTGAAAAAAAGATGGTAGTATATGGATATGAAAACAAAAACGGCACCATCTATGACTGTAAATTAATAGATGTCTGTAGTAAGAATTTGAGCAAAATATTTGATTTTGTGAACAATAAAAACAGCCAAGCATCATCGTATGGTACCCTTCAAAGAATCCACAGAACCATTTGTTAATTTGGTTCATTGGTTCACTTCCATGGTGATATTATTTGCCAATACCCTTTTATTTTGCCGGCGGTTTCAATGTATATATACACAGGTAACATTGTACATTTTATAACATTGTATATTTTTATATATAACAGGTAGCATTTATATTTTTACACAGGTAACAATTCTGCCACTGAGACATGATATATTTTATGACATCGGTGCAGCAGTATGTCTGTCTTCTTTTTACCTTCTGTTTAATGCTAATACCAGAAAGATGGCGATATGATCTATCAAGAGGTAATATGTTACACGCGCTACGAGCAAGAAGTTGACCCTCATTGGCAACTATTACTTTTAGGTATGCATAATGTTTAAAAAATATCATCTCTGGGAATTGTATTCTATTATATTCACAATCAGTAATAATGAATTTTTTGGTAGCCCAAAGAAGTTTAATCTCGTACTGTCATGACACTGCACGCATACATATCCAATGGTGTCACCATTAGTACTTTTTTCATAGTTTAAGTATTTACCTTTGTCAGCAATAAATGCTACAATACCTCTATTATGGGCACATACTTTCTTGAAGTATTTCATTTTCAATGTTCCTTCTTTACCATTATTCTGTTCAAAGAGGGTATCTAATGGTAAACTATCAGGGGTACTATTAACATTCAGTGATGCTTTGCTATTTATTGAATTGTCTATAATTTCCTTGGCAATGTTATCTGTCCATGCCCTTTTAATTTTGCTCTCGATTATACTTCCTATTAACACATTAATTTTAAACAGGTTACAGTTCCGACACACAGACATGGTATGATTTATGACATTGATGCTGGAGTCCGCTCGTTTTGCTTTTACGTTCTGTTGAATGGTAATACCACAAAGATGTTGATATGATTTATCAAGAGGTAATGTGTTATCCACACAATGAGCAAGAAGTTGGCCCTTGTCATTAACTTTTAGTTTTGGGCTCGCATTAGTTTTTAAACACTATCATCTTTGGGAATTCGACTCTGGCATAACTAACACTTGTACCATTGAATTTTTTCGATACTCAAAAGAAATTTCTCTCATTGGCATAACAACGCTCGCGTAAGTTTCCAATGATGTCACCATTAGTGTTTTTTTTGCAATTCAAATATTTGTCCTTGTCAGCATTCAATGCTACGACAACTCTATAATGCAGACATACTTTCTCGAAAAAAATCATCTTCACTTTCTTTAAAATAAGACTTATATGTTTATCGTTCCAGTGCACAATTAATAATGATTGAAAACATAGAATAAACCAAGTATTGTCGATGACCAACCATAGAGTACCAGTGGGGCGGCCGCATAAGAAAAAATCCAAAACCATGTTCACCAGATTGCATGCCATTTTAAGACATGAAAATCCGTCTGTTTTTAATTCTAAGAAAAAAGGAAAAATGGGAGGTCCTGGAGGGGGCCCTGGATGGGGGAGGGTTGGGGCCTCTGGAGTCGGGAGGCATGGAGTGGAGATTCGGGGCCCTGGTTTGGGGCCTGGGGCTATGGTGGGGGACTTGGGGCCCAGGAGTGGGGACATGGAGCCCTAGAACGGGACTCGGGGTCCTGGATTCGAATGTGGGGCCCAAACTCATGCGAAAGCCCGGTGATGGAAAACCAATGTGCACAGTTCCATTTACCATCTAAAGAATCTATCTGTCCAGTTTGCATCTCAAATCATCGTGGTATGCATAAACTGAGGAGGATGCGATAAGTGATGCCCGGAAACAGATAACTATTAACACCTACCAAAAATCACATTGATAAATTGATTGTGCAAGCAGCTTCTCACGATATTGTGACGCTTAACATCAGTTGGCCAACGTCCCGAAAACAATATATTGAACACATTAGAATGTATTTTAAAATCACAATATTTCAAGGGCTTGTGGGCTCAGTCGAGTAACGTGTCGTTCTTTTACCTTAGGAAATCATGAGTCTAGCGTTCGATTCCTACATCAAATACAAATTTCATAAAATCAATGGGAAGTTGCTTAGAAGATAAAATAAGTGTCGTTGGAAAAGAAAATATATTCCCATCTATAACTAAAGATAAAAATATCGACATCTAAGACTTTGGTTATGTAGTCGGTAGCATTGGGGGAATCGCCGTTAAACCTTATTCATGATCTTAGACCACTAAGGAAGAAAAGAGTAGATCTCTCTTCATCTAATGAATGCCCAGGGCCATTATATTACAATAATTATACCTGCTCAGTAGTAGTCATAATCAATAATCAATAAACGGTTCGATACCATTAGAGTACAAAAAAGAGATCTCAACAAAACTTCATTTTTGAGACATAATTTCCCTTCAAATTCACTTCTAAACATCGGCTTGAGATAACGGGAGGCCCACTCAAACTGTTGGTATTCTTACAGAAAAATTCCATATCAGAGAACTTGAGATAAGAATGTCCGCTTGAAACGATTTCCTAAGACTGCTCTTAAAGTAATACCATTTCTATCGTTTAGAAAATTTGTTTCATAGGCAGCGCAATCACGCCTGCCTAAGTAAAGAACGATGTAGGCACAATGTATTATTTTTTTTTCATACCAGGGCACTTTGTATCAAAGGAGTTGTCGTAGAAACTTCGAAAAGGACTCATTCGATTGAAAATTGGAATGGCTAGTGACCTTTTTAATAGTCGAAAGTGGTTGGAAGGCAACTAACAACCCTTTTAAGCCCACCATTTCCCCAAACACATTCAATAAAAAATCTGAGATAGTCATTTTGTTCGGCGTAGTTGATTTCCAGATAGAAATTATGTTTTTGAGGAGGAAACTCCCCCACAGCTCTCAGGAAAAGGGTTGTAAGTTGTGTCCTGGGGGCATATAGGATTTTTATAGAAAGCGTTGTCATGAAAACTTCAAAAAAGGCTCATTAGATTGGAAATTCAAAGGGCTAATGCCCTCTTTAATATTCGAAAGGGATTGGAGGGCAACTAACTCCCCTCTCACGCCCACCTTTTCCCCAAACACATCCAATCCAAATTTTGAGATGGCTAATTTGTTCACGTAGTTGAAAGTTCTGGAAACTAGATCTATGAGGATGACAACCCCCCTCAAAGCCCTCATGGCAAGGGTTGTTAGTTATGCCCTGGGGCATATAAGGTTTTTATAGAGAACTTTGTCGTAGAAACTTCAAAAAGGGATCATTCGATTGGAAATTGAAACGGCTAGTCTCCTTCTTAATAGTCGAAAGTGATTGGAGGGCAACTAAAACCCCTTCCACGCCCACCATTTCCCCAAAAATATTCAGTCAAATTTTTGACATAACCATTTTGTTCAACGCAGTCTCATTCGATTGGAAATTCAAAGGGCAAGTGCTATTTTTAATAGCTGAAAGTAATTTGAAGGCAACTAAACCTCCTCTCACGCCCACCATTCCCCCCAAAAGTTTTTAGGGGAATTCGTATCGAATTGTTTTTTTTATACTAGGGCACTTCGTATCGAAGGAGTTGTCGGAGAAACTTCGAAAAGGGCTCACTCGATTGGAAATTGGAATGGCTAGTGGCTTTTTAATACTCGAAAGTGATTGGAAGGCAACTAATACCCCTTCCACGCCCATCATTTCCCAGAACACATTCTATCAAAATTTTGAGATAGCCATTTTTTTCAGCCTAGTTTATTTCCAGGTAGAAATTAAGGTTTCAGGAGGACACTCCCCTTACAGTCCTCAGGGAGAGGGTTGTAAATTATGCCCTGGGAGACATATAAGTTTTTTTTATATAAAAACTTTGTCGTTGAAATTTCAAAAAGGCTCTTTCGAATGGAAATTCAAAGGGCTAGTGCGCTTTTTCATAGTCGAAAGTTATTGGAGGGCCACTAACCCCCCTCTCACGCCCAGCTTTTCCCCAAACACATCAAATAAAAATTTTGACAAAGCCATTTTGTTCAACGTAGTTGAAAGTTCTTGAAATTAGGTCTTTAGGATGAACCCCCCCCCCCACAACCCTCAGGGCAAGGGTTGTCAGTTATGCCCTAGGGGCATATAAGGTTTTTATAGAAAGTGCTGTCGTAGAAACTTAAAAAAGAGCTCATTTGATTGGAGATTGAAATGGCTAGTGCCCTTTTTAATAGTCGAAAGTGATTGGAAGGATACTAACACCCCCTCCACACCCACCATTGATCCAGCCGCATCCAATCATAATTTTTAGATAGCCATTTTATTCAACGTAGTTGTATGGTCCAGAAATTATGTCTTTGAGTATGACATTCCCCCTATAGCCCTCAGGGCGAGGGTTATAAGTTTTGCCCTGGGTACATATAAGGTTTTATAGGTAGCGTTGTCGTAGAAACTTAAAAAGGGCTCATTCGATTGGAAATTGAAAGGGCTAGTGCCCTTTTAATAGTCGGAAGTGATTGGAGGGCAACTAGCCCTCCTCTCACGCCCACCATTTCCCCAAACACATTCATTAAAATTTTGAAATACCAATTATGTTTAACGTAGTTGAAAGTAAAGAACGATGTTGGCACAATGTATTATTTATTTGTTTTTTTCTTTAGACCAGGGTGCTTCACATTGAACGAGTTGTCGTAGAAACTTGGAAAAGGGGCTCATTTGATTGAAAATTGAAATGGCTAGTGCTCAGGCTGTACCCAGAGGGGGAGAAATAGAGGGATTGAACCCCCCTTCCCCGAAATATTTGTCTGACTTTTAAAAACGTAACAAAAACGGATATAAACAAATTTTGTATGCGTTCTGTGAGGTTTTTTGTGTCAAAAGCAGGAAACACATAAAATTCTGGCTATTGGCGCATTTAAAACTTGAACCCCAACTACTGCTACGAAAAAGGCTAATTCGATTGGAAATCAAAAGGGCTAGTGCCCTTTTTAATAGTCAAAAGTGATTAGAGGCCAACAATTTTCCCCTTCCGTGCCTATCAATTTTCAAAACACATCTAATCAAAATCTTGAGATAGCCATTTTGTTCAGCGTAGTTCAAAGATCCAGATATTATGTCTTTGAGGATGGCAACCCCTTACAGCCCTCAGGGCAAGAATTGTAAGTAATACCTGAGGGCATATAAGGTTTTATAGAAAGGGCGGTCGTATAAACCTCGGGGGGGGGTTCATTGGATTGGTAATCAGAAGTTCTAGTGCCCTTTTCAAGATTCAAAGTGATCGGAAGACTGATACCCCCAGACCTCGTATTTTCCCGGTACGCATGTGGTAGAAATGTTTAGATGGCAATTTATTGTCGTAGAAACTTTGAAAAAGGCTCATTCGATCGGAAATTGAAAGAGCTAATGCATTAAATGGTCAAAAGTGATTGGAGAGCAAAAAGTTCCCCAATTATAGAAATTTTGAGCTAGCCATTTGTTCAAAAATAATCAAAAAGATCATATAATAAGGCCTTCGGGATTGACTGAATACCCCAGAGTCTGGGGATAAGGTTTCTAAGTTAAGCCCCAGGGGTATATAAGGTTTTTATAGAAAGCGTTTTCGTACAAACTTCAAAAAGGGCTCATTTGAGCCCTTTTTCTCATTCGGTAGTGTGAACTTTAGAAGAAGCTCTTTTGATTGGAAGTTAATAGTCCTAGTTTACTTTTAAGAGTAAAAAATGATGGAGAGCAGCTAGTTCCCCCCCTGAACCCCCCTGACATTCTCTTTCCCCAAGACGCATTTAATTGAAATTGTGAGATAGCCATTTTGTTACCAATAGTCCAAAAGTCATATAACAATGTCATTAGAGTGGACACAAAAGCAAGAGCCCATGGGCAAGGGTTGTAAGTTATGCCCTTGGGCATATAAGGTTTCTATGGAACCGATGGTCGGATAAACATTGGATCGAATGGAGCTCATTTGATTGGAGGTTGGAAGATTTAGTGCTCCTTCTAAGAGTCAAAAGGGAATGGAGGGCAATCCGCCATCCCCCAAGCCTATCATTTCCCAAAAAATATCCGATCGAAATTTTAAGAGATCTATTTTGTTCAGCATTGTTGAAATCTCCAGTAAATTTGTCTTTGGGAATGTCAACCTCCCCACATTTCTTAGAACTAGGGCTGTAAGTTAGGCAATGCGTTGATTGTTTACCCATAGTATATGTTATTTAGAAAGGTATACATGTTTGAATTTTACTAGCCAAAAAGACGAAGGGTATTCAGTGCCATTCAGATAAGCCTTTCAAGGAATTCTGAGGGTTTTAATGAAATAAATCAAAACACTTTATGTGTATACGTATTGTCAGAAGGTCAAAACGGCAATATTTGCATGGCACTAATTTTACTACAACTACCACCCACTATTACTACCACACTACTCCATTTACAGTATTGAGGGAAAATTTGAACTAAATCAAAAGACGCTATGTGCATACACATTGTCAAAATAGCGTATCTCAAGAATTTATTTGGGTATTAAGTTGGAATTTTCAGAGAATGCTTAAAGGGGAAGATCGTCTCACCAAAAGGTAACATGTAAACACTACTGCTAATACCACTGTTACTGCAACATTTACTACTACTATTAATACTACTACTACTAACTGCTACTTCTATTGGAACTACTTGTAAGGTTAAGAGTATTGAGATGAAAATTTCAAAAAGTATATGAAGATACAGGTTATCAAAAGGACATATAAGCAATACCATAGCAATGACTAATTGTATTAAGTTGAAACTTCCAGGACTTGATGAGAGGGATGCTCTACTGACCAAAAGGTATTATGTAAATACTACTGCTGCTAGTAGTACTACCGCCAGTCAATGCTATTATTAGTAATATCAATAATACTACTGTGACTACTATTACAGCTATGCCTAAGGGTATAAAGGTGAAACTTTCAAGGAATTTTGAGAGGGGGAATATGAACTGAATCACAATACACCGTCGGTATACAGCTTGTGAAAAGGGTGTAACGGCAATATATTTGGAACAGTTTGGTATGTGAAGTTGAAACTAACAGGGCTTGTTGCGAGGGATGTTGAACTAGCCAAAACAAAATATTTGTATCCAAATGCTACTACTACTCATACTACTACTACTGTTACTGTTATTACTACTTCTTTTACTACTACTGCCACTAAAGCTTAGACTACTAGAATTCATTCTACTGTTACTACTGCTTTTAAAACTAAGGATTGAAAAATTTAGGATGTATATAAACTGTATAGAACTAATTCGAAACACAATATGCCCACACAAGTTAGGTTAGGTTAGGCTAAGTTAGGTTAGGCTAGGTTAGCCTACGTACGCGCGCGTACGTAGGCTAACCTAGCCTAACCTAACTTAGCCTAACCTAACTTAATCTAACCTATCCTAACCTAACTTAACCTAACCTAACTTA
Organism: Artemia sp. Qi Xiang Cuo; assembly: GCF_049724085.1. NCBI lineage: Eukaryota > Metazoa > Arthropoda > Branchiopoda > Anostraca > Artemiidae > Artemia > Artemia sp. Qi Xiang Cuo. Next base: position 25,911,023 of record NC_142804.1, on the reverse strand, counting down.
ATCTAACCTAACCTAACTTAACCTAACCTAACTTAATCCAACCTAACCTAACCTATATGCGCGCGTACGTAGGCTAACCTAACCTAATCTAACTTAATCTAACCTAACAATATTTTTCTGATTTTGTGTGTTTTCACAAGAAAATTGCTTGTCTTTAGCAAAATTAGCCATAGCTAGTTGAAACTCTGCATATATATCTTAATTTAAGCCTAATTGCGTAGGTACTAGAGTAGCATTGAACTTTTTTTTTTATGATTTTGTGTGTTTTTGCAAGAAAAAATTTCATGTTTAGAAAACTTAGCCATATCTAGTTTAAACTCTGCATAAAAATCTTAATTTAATAATAATTGTGTAGGTACTAAAGGAACATTGAACATTTTTTCTGATTTTGTGTGTTTTCGCAAGAAAATAGCTTGTCTTTAGTAAACTTATCCATAGCTAGTTGAAACTCTGCATAAATATCTTCATTTTTAGCCTAATTGTGTAGGTACTAAAGGAACATTGAACATTTTTTCTGATTTTGTGTGTTTTCGCAAGAAAATAGCTTGTCTTTAGCAAACTTTGCCATAGCTAGTTGAAACTCTGCATAAATATCTTCATTTTTAGTCTAATTGTGTAGGTACTAAAAGAACATTGATCATTTTTTCTGATTTTGTGTGTTTTCACAAGAAAATAGCTTGTCTTTAACAAACTTAGCCATAGCTAGTTGAAACTCTGCATAAATAACTTCATTTTTAGTCTAAGTGTGTAGGTACTAAAGGAACATTGAACATTTTTTCTGATTTTGTGTGTTTTCGCAAGAAAATATCTTGTCTTTAGAAAACTTTAGCCATAGCTAGTTGAAACTCTGCATAGATATCTTCATTTTTAGTCTAATCGCGTAGGTACTAAAGGAACATTGAACATTTTTTTTGATTTTGTGTGCTTTCACAAGAAAATAGCTTATCTTTAGCAAACTTAGCCATAGCTAGTTGAAACTCTGCATAAATATCTTCATTTTTAGTCTAATTGCGTAGGTGCTAAGGGAACATTGATCATTTTTTCTGATTTTGTGTGTTTTCACAAGAAAATAGCTTGTCTTTAGCAAACTTAGCCTTAGCTAGTTGTAACTATGCATAGATATCTTCATTTTTATTCTAATTGCGTAGGTACTAAAGGAACATTGATCATTTTTTCTGATTTTGTGTGTTTTCACAAGAAAATAGCTTGTCTTTAGCAAACTTAGCCATAGCTAGTTGAAACTCTGCATAGATATCTTCATTTTTAGTCTAATTGCGTATGTACTAAAGGAACATTGATCATTTTTTCTAATTTTGTGTGTTTTCACAAGAAAATAGCTTGTCTTTAGAAAACTTAGCCATAGCTAGTTGAAACTCTTAATATATATCTTAATTTTTAGTCTATTTGCGTAGGTACTAAAGGAACATTGACCATTTTTCTGATTTTGTGTGTTTTCACAAGAAAATAGCTTGTCTTTAGCAAACTTAGCCATAGCTAGTTGAAACTCTGCATAGATATCTTCATTTTTAGTCTAATTGCGTAGGTACTAAAGGAACATTGATCATTTTTTTCTGATTTTGTGTGTTTTCACAAGAAAATAGCTTGTGTTTAGCAAACTTAGCCATAGCTAGTTGAAACTCTGCATAAATATCTTCATTTTTAGTCTAATTGCGTAGGTACTAAAGGAACATTGATCATTTTTTCTGATTTTGTGTGTTTTCACAAGAAAATAGCTTGTCTTTAGCAAACTTAGCCATAGCTAGTTGAAACTCTGCATAAATATCTTCACTTAAGCCTAATTGCGTAGGTACTAAAGGAACATTGATCATTTTTTCCGATTTTGTGTGTTTTCGCCAGAAAATAGCTTGTCTTTAGCAAACTTAGCCATAGTTAGTTGAAACTCTGCATAGATATCTTCATTTTTAGTCTAATTTTGAAGTTACTAAATTAACATTTAAAATTTTTTATGATTTTATTTGTTTTCGCAAGAAAATAGCTTGTCTTTAGAAAACTTAGCCATAGATAGTTGAAACTCTGCATATATATCTTCATTTAAGCCTAATTGCGTAGGTACTAAAGGAACATGTGTGTCTCTGTGTGTGTGTCTCTGTGGGTGTGTCTCTGTGTGTGTGTCTCTGTGTGTGTGTCTGTGTGTGTTTTTGTCTGTGTGTCTGTGTCTCTGTGTGTGTGTCTCTGTGTGTGTGTCTCTGTGTGTGTGTCTCTGTGTCTGTGTCTCTGTGTCTGTGTCTCTGTGTGTGTGTCTCTGTGTGTGTGTCTCTGTGTGTCTGTGTCTGTGTGTGTGTGTGTGTCTGTGTGTGTCTGTGTGTGTGTGTCTCTGTGTGTGTGTCTCTGTGTGAGTGTCTCTGTGTGTGTGTCTCTGTGTGTGTGTCTCTGTTTGTGTGTCTCTGTGTGTTTCTGTGTGTGTGTCTCTGTGTGTGTGTCTCTGTATGTGTGTCTCTGTATGTGTGTCTCTGTGTGTGTGTCTCTGTGTGTGTGTGTGTGTGTTTGTGTGTGTGTGTTTGTGTAAGTCTTTGTGTGTGTGTCTGTGTGTGTGTCTCTCTGTGTTTGTGTGTCTGTGTGTGTGTCTGTTTGTGTGTGTCTGTGTGTGTGTGTGTGTGTGTCTCTGTGTGTGTGTTTCTGTTTGTGTGTCTCTGTTTGTGTGTCTCTGTGTGTGTGTCTCTCTGTGTGAGTGTCTATGTGTGTGTCTCTCTGTTTGTGTGTCTTTGTGTGTGTCTGTGTGTTTGTGTCTCTCTTTGTGTGTGTCTGTCTCTGTGTCTGTTTCTGTGTTTCTGTGTGTGTGTGTCTCTCTGTGTCTGTCTGTGTGTGTGTCTCTGTGTGTGTGTCTCTGTGTCTGTTTCTCTGTGTGTGTGTCTCTTTCTGTGTCTGTCTTTGTGTGTCTCTGTGTGTGTCGGACTGTCTTTGTGTGTGTCTGTTTTTGAGTGTTTGTGTGTGTGTGTTTCTGTGTGTGTGTGTGTGTGTCTGGGTGTGTGTGTCTCCGTGTGTGTGTCTCTGTGTATGTGTCTCTCTGTCTGTGTCTCTGTGTGTGTCTCTGCGTGTGTGTCTCTGTGTGTGTGTGTCTGTGTGTGTGTGTCTCTGTGTCTGTGTTTCTGTATATGTGTCTCTGTGTGTGTGTCTCTGTGTATGTGTCTCTGTGTGTGTGTCTCTGTGTGTGTGTCTCTGTGTGTGTGTCTGTGTGTGTGTGTGTCTCTGTTTCTCTCTCTGTGTGTTTGTCTCTCTGTGTGTGTGTCTCTGTGTTTGTGTGTCTGTGTGTGTCTCTGTGTGTGTGTGTCTCTGTTTGTTTGTCTCTGTTTTTTTGTCTCTGTGTGTGTGTGTCTCTGTGTGTTTGTCTCTGTGTGTGTGTCTCTGTGTGTTTGTCTCTGTGTGTGTGTCTCTGTGTGTGTGTCTGTGTGTGTGTCTCTGTGTGTGTGTGTGTCTGTGAGTCTCTGTCTGAGTATCTCTGTCTGTGTGTCTCTTTGTGTGTGTCTATGTATGAGTGTGTGTGTTGGTGTGTGTATGAGTGATTGGGTCTGTGTGTGTGTCTGTGTGTGTGTGTGTGTGTGTGTGTGTCTGTGGGTGTGTGTCTCTGTGTGTGTGTCTCTGTGTGTGTGTCTCTGTGTGTGTGGTTCTGTGTGTGTGTCTCTGTGTGTGTGTGTCTGTCTCTGTATGTGTGTCTCTGTGTGTGTGTCTCTGTTTGTGTGTCTCTGTGTGTGTGTCTCTGTGTGTCTCTCTCTGTGTGTGTTTGTCTGTGTTTGTGTCTATCTGTGTGTGTGTCTGTGTGTGTCTCTGTGTGTGTTTCTCTGTGTGTCTGTGTGTGTGTTTGTGTGTGTGTGTCGGTGTGTCTGTGTGTGTTTGTCTCTGAGTGTGTGTGTGTTTTTGTTTTTCTCTGTGTGTGTGTCTCTGTGTGTGTCTGTCTGTGTGTCTCTGTGTGTGTCTCTGTCTGTGTGTGGGTGTGTGTGTCTGTGTGTGTTTGTCTGTCTGTCTGTGTGTCTCTGTGTGTGTGTCTCCGGGTTTGTGTGTCTCTGTGTCTGTGTCTCTGTGTGTGTGTATCTGTGTGTGGGTCTGGGTGTGTGTCTCTGTGTGTGTGTGTATCTGTGTGTCTCTGTGTGTGTGTTTGTCTGTGTGTGTGTGTGTCTGTGTGTGTGTCTCTGTGTGTGTGTCTCTGTGTTTCTGTCTCTGTGTGTGTGTCTCTGTGTGTTTGTCTCTGTGTGTGTGTCTGTGTGTGTGTGTGTCTCTGTGTGTGTCTCTGTTTGTGTGTGTCTCTGTGTGTGTGTCTCTCTGTGTTTGTGTCTGTGTGTGTGTCTCTGTGTGTGTTTGTTTCTGTGTGTGTGTCTCTGTGTTTTTGTCTCTGTGTGTGTGTCTCTGTGTGTGTGTTTCTGTGTGTGTGTCTGTGTGTGTGTGTCTCTGTGTGTGTCTCTGTGTGTGTGTGTTTCTGTGTGTGTGTGTCTCTCTGTGTGTGTGTCTCTGTGTGTGTGTCTCCGTGTGTGTGTGTCTCTGTGTGTGTGTGTGTCTCTGTGTGTGTGTGTGTCTCTGTGTGTGTGTCTCTGTGTCTGTGTCTCTTTGTCTGTGTCTCTGTGTGTGTGTCTCTGTGTCTGTGTCTCTGTGTGTGTGTCTCTGTGTGTGTCTCTCTGCGTGTGTGTGTCTCTGTGTGTGTGTCTCTGTGTGTGTGTCTCTGTGTGTGTGTGTTTGTGTGTGTGTCTCTGTGTGTGTGTGTGTGTCTTTGTGTGTCTCTGTGTGTGTGTCTATGTGTGTGTGTCTTTGTGTGTGTGTCTCTGTGTGTGTGTCTCTTTGTGTGTGTGTCTCCGTGTGTGTGTCTCTGTGTTTGTGTCTCTGTGTGTGTGTCTCTGTGTGTGTGTCTCTGTGTGTGTGTGTCTCTCTGTGTGTGTCTATGTGAGTGTTTCTCTCTGTGTGTGTCTGTCTGTTTGTGTGTCTGTGTGTGTGTCTCTGTGTGTTTGTCTCTGTGTGTGTGTCTGGCTGTGTTTCTGTCTCTGTGTGTGTGTCTGTGTGTGTGTGTCTCTCTGTGTGTGTGTCTGTGTGTGTCTCTCTGTGTGTGTGTGTCTCTGTGTGTGTGACTGGGGGAGTTTCTGTGTGTGTGTGTGTCTCTGTGTGTGTGTCTGTGTGTGTGTATGTGTGTGTGAGTGTCTGTGTTTGTGTGTTTGTGTGTGTGTGTCTCTGTGTGTGTGTCTCTGTGTGTGTGTGTCTGTGTGTGTATCTCTGTGTGTGTGTCTCTGTGTGTGTGTCTCTGTGTGTGTGTGTCTGTGTGTGTGTGTCTCTGTGTGTGTGTCTCTCTCTGTGTGTGTGTCTCTGTGTGTGTGTCTCTCTCTGTGTGTGTGTGTCTGTGTTTTTGTGTGTGTGTGTGTGTCTGTTTGTGTCTCTGTCTATGTTTGTCTCTGTGTGTCTGTGTCTGTGTGTGTGTCTCTGTCTGTGTGTCTCTGTGTGTGTCTCTGTGTGTGTGTCTCTGTGTGTGTGTGTCTCTGTGTGTGTGTCTCTCATTGTATGTCTCTGTGTTGTGTCTCTGTGTGTGTGTCTTTGTGTGTGTGTCTCTGTGTGTGTGTCTCTGTGTGTGTGTGTCTCTGTGTGTGTGTGTCTCTCTGTGTGTGTGTCTCTGTGTGTGTGTGTCTCTGTGTGTGTGTGTCTCTCTGTGTGTGTGTCTCTGTGTGTGTGTCTCTGTGTCTGTGTCTCTGTGTTTGTGTGTGTCTCTGTGTGTGTGTCTCTGTGTGTGTGTCTGTGTGTGTGTGTCTCTGTGTGTTTCTGTGTCTGTGTGTGTGTCTGTGTTTGTGTCTGTCTGTGTGTGTGTGTCTGTGTGTTTGTCTGTGTTTTTGTGTCTTTGTGTGTGTGTGTGTATGTGTATGTGTGTCTCTGTGTGTGTGTCTGTGTGTGTGTGTTTCTCTGTGTGTGTGTGTGTGTGTTTGTGTGTCTGTGTCTGTGTGTCTGTTTGTGTGTGTGTGTGTGTGTGTGTGTGTCTGTGTGTGTGTGTCTCTGTGTGTGTGTCTCTGTGTGTGTGTCTCTGTGTGTGTGTCTGTGTGTGTATGTGTCTCTGTATGTGTGTCTCTGTGTCTGTGTCTCTGTGTGTGTGTCTCTGGGTGTGTGTCTCTGAGTGTGTGTCTCTGTGTCTGTGTCTCTGTGTGTGTGTGTCTGCGTGTCTGTGTCTCTGTGTGTGTCTCTGTGTGAGTGTGTCTCTGTGTGTGTGTCTGTGAGTGTGTGTCTCTGTGTGTGTGTCTCTGTTTGTGTCTCTGTGTGTGTGTCTCTGTGTATGTGTCTCTTTGGGTGAAACAGTTTGAGGCATTTTAGTCGATGATTTTAGAAAACAAAAGCAGAACTTTTAAAATAACAACAACTGAAGGTCAGTAAATATGTCCTTGGGGGGGCCGGGGGTGGGCGTTGGGGGGTCTGGGTGGGCCTTGGGGGGCGCCGGTGATCCTTTGGGAGCTTTGGGGGGCCTTTGAGGACCGGGGGCTTCTTTCGGGGTTGGGTAGGAGGATTGGAACCCTTTGGGGTTGGGTTAGAGGACCTCACAACACTGTTCAAATGAAACTTGTGTATTATAACGACCACAGAGTTTCACCATTAAATTCTCTTCTAAAATCTCTTCAAAAATCTTCTTTTAAAATGTCTCTATCTGTTTCGCCGAAATAGTTCCATAACCTGTCTAAAACAGTTTCGCCCAAATAATCCCTAAACGTAAATTCAGCGTGTTCCTTTGTTATTGACATCTCTGCGCTAATACATTTCAAATTAATAAGAAACCTTTTCGCGCACTAAAACAATTCATCGCTAAGATGTTTCTTGGAGAATTGTTCCCATGGCCTTTGGTTATTAATATCTTTTGGAGTTCGACCAGTAGAACTGTTCCCGAGGCAAAGACATTAATGATTTGGATCTATTCCTGGAGAAATGTTTCTAGGCGAAAATTTTTAAAGTCTGACAGATGATGTCATTGATTGATTGATCTGTCAAGAAAGGGGAAATTAATTTGTTGTTTCTAAGGGGAATTATTGATTCACGATAGGTGAATTGAGGTCGACAGCACAGGTGTTCCAAGGTTGATGTTGTTGTTGTTGTAAGTGCACGCTCTCAGTGAACTTTATGTAAATCAAGTTCACAGGTGCTACTCGTGACAGGACCACGTGGTTTATGGTTTTCCAAGTGAGAAAGTTCCTGTTTTTCCATGTGAGAAAATTCCTGTTTTTTCATTCTCAGTGAGAAAACCATAAACCACGTGGTCCTGTCACCATGTTTTTCAAATTCTCACTGACAAAAACCATAAAACATCCATAATTTGATGTTGACATCCATAAATGTGACAAAGTTCCTGTTTTTCAAATTCTCACTGACAAAAACCATTAAACATCCATGAAAAACATCAAATAAATCGACCCACACACATAAACATCCATGAAAACATACATAAATGTGACAAAATTCCTGTTTTTCAAATTCTCATTGACAAAAACCATAAACCACGTGGTTCTCGTGCTCATATATGGTGTTAAAAAAAGTTATAGGTGGCAGCAGGGGTGAATCGTGGGGGCTTTAGGGTCACTTCTACTACTAATTACGAAACGTTTACGGAATGTTTAAGAGGAGTCTCAATTAAACAAAAAAACTGTATGCATGCAGGCTTTCAAAAGGGCATATAAGCAATATCATAGCCTGCACCACTTTAAAAGTGCTAGAAACGTCTTTGAAACTTTTAAAGTGGCTAATTTGATTCAAAATTTAAAAATTCGGCGCCCTTTTTAAGACTAAAAAGAGATTGGGGGGCAAGCAGCCCTTCTCTTTTTTAAACACCCATTTCGTTCAGCATTGTAGAACGGCCCAGCAACTACGTCTTTAGGGATGTTGGACATGCCAACCTCCCCACAATTATGCAATTGATTTAGTTTACAGTAACAATAAATGTTGCTTTAAACTAAATCAAGAGGCATTGTTTTAGTAGTTTAATAAATAAAAAGAGTGTACGTGTATCCAGGTTGTCAAAGAGCATAGATACAATCTTTTGAGAATGATATAAAGTTTTGTTTTCAGGTCAACTTCAAGAGTTATAAAATTGAATTAAAAAAATACTGTTTGTATCAGGACTAAAAATTGTTGAAAAAGTTTCTCCAACAAATAGCAAACCTAAACTATGGATTCTTTCAGCTGGATTTTCATTCAGCTGTGCTTGCTTGTCGGACATTGGCTTCTGCATGTAAACGAACTCGCATAAGTGACACTACTGCTTCTTTGCTTGATAATATATTTTAATCGTTGACTTAGGTGCAAAATTCTCTATTGGTAAGTGATATCTCAGGCCATTTTCCGGTTTTTTCCGTGTCTAATTCCTTACCTAGGAGGCACCATGGAGCTCATTTTTCGTCTGTGAAATTTAATTATCAAAAGTTGGTTCTTCTTAGGTCGCGGCTGGCGGGTCATTCGTGGAATAGTTTTGAAAATGAATCTGATCTAGATTCTCTTGGATACATGTGATGTGTTCCAGTTGAATCTGGGATCGAAGAGAACAACGCCTTTGATCCTTGGATGACTCCTGGACTCTTTAAAAGCTGGAGGAAGGAAAATAATCTTTGGAAGGCTTACAAGTCCTCTAAGCCACCATTGGCTGATTCTTGAATTCAAATTTTTGAAGCTTCCAGAAGAGTTTACAATTCGCTTTTCGAGAGGGCACAACCGTCATTTTGAAAGAGTTCGTGGTAACGAACTGTAAGTAAGGAGCGACCCGACTCAATAGTAACCGAAACTCTAAAAAACGGAACTTTGATACTAATAGACACAACAAAAGAATCAGATTTTAATGCTGAATTGAAATATATAAATTTCATCAAATTTAGTCATAACAATCAAAAGTTACGTGCCTGAGAAAACTTGCCTGATTTTCAAAAAAAGGGGGAAACACCCTCTAAAAGCTATAGAACCATGGATAAAGTTTTCATGGGGGAAGGGCAATTGCTATGAAGGGGGTGCCAAATTTTCCAGCATTATTTAAAAAACGATCAGAAATTAAATAAAAAAAATAAGTTTTTCCACTGAAAGTAAGGAGCATTTTTTGCGGTCATTTTTTAAAAATTAGAACAAACTTTGAACTTTAGCGTAAAGAGCAAGGTATTGACTAGGGGCAAACCCCCTAATATACGTATTATATATGAATATAGAAGTTCGTTACGCAAGTTAATTCGTAAGTTACGTATATTTATCATAGGCAGCGCGTTAGCGCTGCCTAAGTAAAGAACGATGTGGGCACAATATTTTTTTTTCCTCCATACCCGGGCACTTCGTATCGAAGGAGTTGTCGTAGAAACTTTTAAACGGACTCATTGATTGGAAGTTTGAGTGGCTGGTGACCTTTATAATAGTCAAAAGTGATTGGAGGGAAACTAGCCCCCCCCCCCCCCGCCCATCATTCCCCCTAACACATCCAATCAAATTTTGAGATAGCCATTGTGTTCAGCGTAGTTGATTTCCTGATACAAAATATATTTTTGAGGAGAACACTCCCCCAGAACCCTCGGGGCAAGGGTTGTAAGTTATGCCCTGAGGGCATATAAGAACGATGTTGGCACAATGTATCATTTATTATTTGTTTTCCTTTAGAGCATGGCACTTCATATGGAAGGGGTCGTCGTAGAAACTTCAAAAGGGGCTCATTCGATTGGAAATCGAGAGTTCTAGTGCCCTCTCTAATAGTCGAAAGTGATTTGAAGGCAACTAGCCCCCCACGCCCATCATTCCCCCAAACACATCCAATCAAAATTTTGAGATGGCCACTTTGTTCAGTGTAGTTGATTTCCAGATAGTAAATATGTTTTTGAAGGACACCACCCCACAACCCCCAGGGCAAAAGTTTTAAGTTATGCCCTGGGGGCATATAAGGTTTTTATATAAGGCGCTGTCGTAGAAACTTCAAAAAAGGCTCATTCGATTGGAAATTCAAAGGGCTAATGCCCTTTTCAATAATCGAAAGTGATCGGAGGGCAACTAGCCCCCTCCACCCACGCCCATCATTCCCCCAAACACATCCAATAAAAATTTTGACATTGCCATTTTATTCAGCGTAGTTGATTTCTAGATAGAAAATATATTTTTGAGGAGGACACTCCCCCACAACCCTCGGGGCAAGGATTTTAAGTTATGCCCTGAGGGTATGTACAGGGTTGCCAAATCTTTTAGGGACAAAAGTGTCCAAATCGGCCAAAAAAGGACACTTTTAGTGTCCCTTTAGAAAATTAACCAATATACAGGGTTGCCACTATGAATTTTCAAAATCTGTGAAAAAAGTGCCGAAAAACCTGTGCGCAAAAACATCTATAAGAAATATCCCCAAGACGTTACCAAAGCTTAAAAGTAAAGTACAATTTAAAAGCAGTCGTATTTATTTAAAAAAAAGAAGAAAATTAAGACATTCCGTTTTTGATTTGGAAAAGTGTCCAAAACGTGTCCTTTTTTTTCAAAAAGCTGCCTTTCTGACCCAATAGTGTCCCCGTGTCCTTCAGAGTGAAAAAGTGTCCAAAAACCACTAAAAGTGTCCATTTGGCATCCCAGGGCATATAAGGTTTTTATAGAAGACGTTGTCGTAGAAACTTCAAAAAAGGCTCATTCGATTGAGAATTCAAAGGGCTACTGCCCTTTTAAATAATCGAAAGTGATTGGAGGGCAACTAGCCCCCCCCCCACGCCTATCATTCCCCTAAACACCTCCAATCAAAACTTTGAGATAGCCATTTTGTTCAGCGTAGCTGATTTCCAGATAGAAAACATGTTTTTGAGGAGGACACTCCCTCACAGCCCTCAGGGCAAGAGTTTTAAGTTATGCCCTGGGGGCATATTAGGTTTTTATTGAAGGTTTTGTCGTAAAAACTTCAAAAAAAGCTCATTGGATTGAAAATTCAAAGGGCTAGTGCGATTTTTAATAGTCGAAAGTAATTGGAGGGCAACTAGCCCCCCCCCCCCGCCCAGCAATCCCCCAAATACATTCAATACAAATTTTGAGACATCCATTTTGTTCAGCGTAGTGGATTTCCTGATAGAAAATATTTTTTTGAGGGAAGACACTCCCCCACGACCCTCAGGGCAAGGGTTATAAGTTATGCCATGGTGGCATATATGGTTTTTATTGAAATCTTAGAAACTCTTAAATCTTAGAAATCTTAGAAACTGTCGTAGAAACTTGAAAAGGGGCTCATTTGATTTGAAATTCAAAGGGCTAGTACCCTTCTTTGTAGTCGAAGATGATTTTAGGGCAACTAATCCCCTTCTCACGCCCATGTTTTCCCCAAGCACATCCAATCAAAATTTTTAGACAGCCATTTTGTTCGACATAGTTGAAAGTTTTGAAAATTAGGTCTTTAAGGATGACAACCCTTCCCCCCACAACCCTCAGGGCAAGGGTTGTAAGTTATGTCCTGGGGGTATATAAAGTTTTTATTGAAAGTGTTGTCGTAGAAACTTCAAAAGGGCTCATTCAATTGGAAATTGAAAGGGTTAGTGCCTTTTTTAATAGTTGAAAGTGATTGGATAGCGACTAACGTCCCTCTCACGTCCAACATTTTCCCAATCACATCCAATCAACATTTTGAGATATCCATTTTGTTCAATATAGTTGAAAGTTCTTGAAATTAGGTCTTTTAGGATGATAACTCCCTCAGAGCCCTCATTGCAAGGGTGGTAAGTTATGCCTTGGGGCATATAAAGTTTTTATTGAAAGCGTTGTCGTAGAAACTTCAAAAGGGCTCATTCAATTGTAAATTGAAAGGGCTAGTGCGTTTTTTAATAGTTGAAAGTGATTGGATAGTGACTAACGCCCCTCTCACGCCCACCATTTTCCAAAACACATCCAATCAATATTTTGAGATATCCATTTTGTTTAACGTAGTTGAACGTTCTGGATATTAGATCTTTTAGGATGATAACCACCTCAGATCCCTCAGTGCAAGGGTTGTCTCATGCCCTGGGGGCATATAAGGTTTATATAGAAAGTTGTCGTATAAATCATAGTAAAGAACGGGGACACTCGAGAACGAGACAAGAAGCGGGGACTAAGTAAGGAGGAGGACACTCCCTCATAACCGTCTGGGCAAGAGTTTTAAGTTATGCCCTGGGGGCATATAAGAACGATGTTGGCACAATGTATTACTTATTAATTTTTTCCTTTACAGCAGGGCTCTTCATATCCAAGAAGGTGTCGTAGAAAGGGCTCATTCAATTCGAAGTTGGAGTGGCCTGTGCCCTTTTTAATTGTCAAAAGTGATTGCAACTAACAGTGATTGCGAACACCCCTTCCATGCCCACCATTTCCCGAAACACATCCAATAATAATTTTGATTTCCAGACAGAAATTATGTTTTTGAGGAGGACAGTCCCCCACAGCTTTTAGGGCAAGGGTTGTAAGTTATGCCCTGGGGCCATATAAGGTTTTTAATAGAAGGCATTGTCGTCGAAACTTCAAAAAAGGCTCATTCTATTGGAAATTCAAAGGGCTAGTGCACTTTTTAATATTCGAAAGTAATTAGTGGGCAACTAACCCGCCTCTCACGCCCACCTTTTCCCCAAACACATCTAATCAAAACTTTGAGATTGCCATTTTATTCAACGTAGTTTTAAGTTATGGAAATTAGGTATTTGAGGTTGAAAACCCCCCCCCCCCCCAAAGCCCTCAGGGCAAGGGCTGTGAGTTATTCCCAGGGGGCATATACGGTTTTTATATAACGCGTTGTCGTAGAAACTTCAAAAAGAGCTCATTCGATTGGAAATTGAAATGGCTATTACCCTTTTAAATAGTAGAAAGTGATTTGAGGGTAACTAACCCCCCCCTGACGCCTATCTTTTCCCCAAACACATCCAATCAATATTTTTAGATAGTCATTTTATTCAACGTAGTTAAAAGTCTTGGAAATTTGGTCTATAAGGATGCCAACCCCTTCCCCCTCCCAATAGCCCTCAGGGGAAGGGTTTTAAGTTATGCCCTGGGGGCATATAAGGTTTTTATTGAAAGCGTAGAAACTTCAAAAGGCCTCATTCAATTGGAAATTAAAAGGGCTAGTGACTTTTTAATAGCTGAAAGGGATTGGAGAGCGACTAACGCCCCTCTCACGCCCACCATTTTCCCAAACACATCCAATCAAAATTTTGAGATATCCATTTTGTTCAACGTAGTTGAAAGTTCTTGAAATTAGGTCTTTTAGGATGATAATCCCCTCAGAACCCTCAGTACAAGGGTTGTAAGTTATGCCCTAGGGGCATATAAAGTTTATATAGAAAGTTGTTATAGAAATTTCAAAAAGGGCTCATTTATTTGGGAATTGAAATTGCCCTTTTTAATAGTCAAAAGTGAGTGGAGAGTAATTGATTCTCCTCTTACGTCCACGATTTCCCCAAACATCTCCAATCACAATATAGAGATAGCCATTTTGTTAAACGTAGTTAATACTCCGGGAAATTGAGTATTTAAGGATGAAAAACCCCCCGGAGCCCCAAGGGCAAAGGTTGTATGTTCTGCCCTGGGGGCATATAAGGTTTTTCAATTCAATTCAACTTTATTTGAATAAAAACATAACACAAACATCAATAACAATAAAGATCCTAGGAGATAAATTATTAAAGACCAAAAAAAGAAAAAAAAATTAAAGTAACAGTGAGAAAAAAAAAATAATAGAAGAATAAAACACGCGTAATTAAACCAAATTTGTTAAAAATGGATAGATCAAATTATAATATCAAGTTTTGCTATATTTTTATACAACTTTCAAAAACTTGTGGTAAGTTCAACACTGGAGGGACTTTTGTTTCATTGAATAATAGATTTGTAAATGGGAGATTGCTGGGCAGCACTTGAAACGCATTTAGGAATTTTAAAGGCTCTATTGGATGAACGGAGACAGTGGGCTTCCTAATTATTAATATTATAATAGGTTAGTAGTTGAGGTGGAAGATTATTGTGGAAAGCAGAGTAAGCAAGCGATAAGTTTAGCTTTTGGATTATTTGATCAAGTGGAGCTATTCCAAAATCTGAATACAAATCACGAGTTGGATATAGACGGGGAAGCCGAAAAACTGCTTTAATGGCACGGTTTTGGGAAAATTTGAGTTTTTTAGTGAAGGACCGTTGTGTATTTCCCCAAACAGATCCGCAATAAGAAAGGTAAGGAAAAATAAAGGAGTAATAGAGGGTAACTAGGATGTCAGGAGGAAGAAAATAATTCACACGGTTAATCATAGCTACTTGTCTCAAAATTATTGCTGTTATGTAAGAAATATGATTAGAGAATGACAAGCATGAGTCAATAAATACACCAAGAAACTTGGCAGCCTCCACTTGTGGGAGGATGTCGGAGGAGTACCTGAGACCAAGAGCAGGTTGAATAACGTTTTTGTTGTAGGGGGTTCTGAATAATACTATTTGACTTTATTTGCTATTAATGGTCATGTTATTCGTAAGGCACCACGCCTAGACTCGGTTCAGAAGGACTTGGGCGGACTTTATTGCCAAAGGTAGATTGGTGCCAGTGATGAAGAAGTTGCTGTCATCAGCAAATAATGCAAGATGCACTGAAGGGCCCAGGTCTATAACAAGCTCATTGATAAATAAGAGAAATGAAATAGGGCCTAGAACGGAGCCTTGCGGGACACCCCTCCGAACAGGTAAGGGCTAAGAGTATACTCCACTCAGGCTCACACTCTGTACCCTTCCAGAAAGATAAGAATCAAACCAAGAGAGGGGAAAACCACGAATACCATAGGTATTTAATTTACTTTTTAAAATATTATAATCGACTATGCCAAAGGCCATAGAAATGTCCAAAGATGAACCTAACGCAGTTTTTTAAGGTCAAGGTGTTAGCGCAATAACTCTGTGGAATCGATTAGAGACTGGGAGGTTGAAACTTTCGGCCTAAAGCCTAATTAGGGAGAAGAGATCAAAGAAACGGAGTGCTGACTGTCAAAGAGAAAGGGAGACAGACGTCTGAAAATGATTCTCTCGAAAAATTTGGATATAACAGGAAGGGTTAAGATTGGAAAGGAACTACCTATATCAACAGCATTACCTTCTTTATGACTTAGAGTAGCAAGGGCTGACTAGCTAAGCAAGAAGAGTTATGCTGGCAAGATACAGGTCGATAATATACACGATGGGATCCTCAACCAAACAAAAAACGGTCTTTAGGAGATTATTACTTAATCCAAGACAGTCAGGTGTAAAACTATTAGGGAGAGAACCGATGATTTGCAGTACCTCATTGCTATCAGTTGGGCAAAAAAACATGTATCTAAAATTGAAGCAAGGGAATACAGCCTGTGAGGAGGAGCGGGAGTCAGTATGAGGAACATTAGAAAAATAATTATTAAATGCATCAGGTGCATGTAAGGGGTCAATTAATCTACCATTTGTGTCTTTAAGGCGAATAGGTATAGACTTTGATTTTCTATTTTTTGACAGCATATTATTAATGGTGGGCCAAATCTTTTTCAGGTTTCCTTTGTAATTGAAAATTTTTGTATAATAATAATTTTTTTTCGCTTCACGGATGAGTTTAGTGTATAAGTTTTTATAATGTTTATAATAAGATAGGTCAATATCACTACTGGTCTTACAGGTTAATTTATATAATTTTTTTTTACGATATGAGGAGAAAATTAGGCTATGTTACATCCAGGGGCAAAGAGGGATATTTTTCCGGCTAGGTTGACGATTAGGAAAAGTTGAATAGATAATTTCACTTAGCCTTTGTGCAAAACCATTTGTGTAAGAATTTACCTCTTGACAATTTAAGACATCGGACCAGTCACTGGTTCTTAGGCAATCGATAAAATGGTTTATATTTGCAGAGCTGTAATTTCGAGTAGGTGTTGGGATGTTGATTCTAGAGTGTAGATGTAGTGGCTGTGAAGGTAGGGACAAGTAAATAGGAAAATGGTCTGACAGATCTGAAAATATTATATTTGAGGACAGGTCATTTCCCAGAGAAGTGGATTCAAAATTGTTCTCAATTAATGCTTAAGTTAATCTCACAGTATCAACCCTACTAGGGGAAAAAATTAAAGGTAGAAGACCACTCATAGTTACTGATTAAAAAAAGTGTCATATTCAATATTTTTATCAACATTAAGTAGGTTGCAATTAAATTCCCCAAGAACTATTACCTTTTTATAGGGTAGGTTAATAAAATTAGAAAAATCATCAAACAGATTACAAAAACATGAGGTCGGAAATGGAGGAGGTTTATAAAATAAGGAGAGTATATAGGAATTTTGGCCGATAACTATGTTAATAATTATTGAATAAATACATCTGAGATTTATTTGTGTAGAGAAAATAGTTTCGCACTCTGATAGCCTGGTAAAATTTACATTCGAACGGATGTAAAGTGAGATACCACCAGAACACTTTGTCAATCTCCTGGGCATATGGATTATTTGGTAAGCAGGGAGTAAAAAATCACTAGTGTCGTCATTATCGCAAACCCATGTCTCTGTTAATCCTATTACATCAAAAGGGCAGACATCATTAAATCAAATTAAGTCTTTAAATTTGAGCCACTTATCCCGTATGCTTCTGATGTTGAAACAAAGAACATTAAGGGAATTATTTTTGACTAGTTTTGGCTTCACATTGGTAGCAAAATCGAAAATATCAAGGTATTTACTGCTAGCATTTGTTAAGGTACCAGGGGGGCTGCTTATAGGGTTGGCATGCTGATTATCATATAAATCGGGATAATTAAAAGCGATGTTATTAAAAAGGGATGAATTAGTTAAAAACGGAAAGTCACACATTAATTAGTCGTCGGGTATTCTGATTGTGACTCAATCAGCCTATGTTGGCTTAAAACACTCTCAATTTGAATTTCTGCTTCGGAAACTATGGTCTTGCCTAAGTGGGTTTTTGCCAAATTCTTCATAATAATGCATTTCAACTGATTGGGTAACTCTAATTAGAAGATGAGCATAGAGGTAACTGTAAAGCTGGCTGATTTAAAGTACACGTTTGATTCATCTTCCAAAGCATTTGGAGAAACTTTGTGAAATCTGTGGAGAGTAATTCCAGGTAGCTTTGTCGGTCTTGATGTCTTTCCTTGCGCAGGATTTTCCGAAAGGGGGTTCTTTAGGTTTTTTTTGGGGGGCACATGGTATCAAGGGGAACCATGGATTAGTTTTATCTCGTATGAGATTATTCTGAAAATTTTCAACACTAGGGGAAGCATTGGGAATTTTTGGTGTCCTGGGGGCTGCTGCTTGCCTGGGACTTGTTGGTGATTCAGGGGCTGTTGTTGGCCTGGGGCCTGTTGGAGGACGGGGGACTCTTTGTGCCCTTGGGACTTGCATGGCTACAAAAGGGATTGGAAGTTGTTGCTCTTTTGCTATTCTTAGTATCTCTGCCCTTTGTTTATATTTGGGACAGTTTCCTTTATCTAAGGACTGGTGTTTGCCCTTACAGTTAGTACATATTGGGTCAAATTGACAGTTTGACTCATTATGGTTCTTGCCTAGGCAAATCTTAAAAATGTTGGAATCCTCTCTACAGTATTTATCTGAGTGCCCAAGCCTTAGACATGTACATTGCAATGGTTTTTCTTTGAAAGGCTGGAAAGGTTTTTGTTGGCCAAAGAGGAACACTTTGTCAATATTGAATTGTCCTTGAAGCTCAAACAACACAGTTTTAAAGTTTAAGGTTTCAGTGGTTTTGCGACCAAGGGTATGATCACTAGAGACCGGAATGCATTCACCTTTTTCGTTCATCAATGCTTCCATCAGGTCCGAGTTTAGAAACGATTTAGGGACATTGCAGAGCACAATCTTTGTTTCTATCGGGCTTGGGGACCACAGGCGGGGTGCGACAACTACATTTTTAACACGTTTTACCTCCATTACCTTTTCACCGATGTGGGATCGTTCAAAAGGATATCTAGGGATCCTGATCTATTTATATTCATATTAAAGTTGCAACGAATGGTCTTGAAGAGGGAAACTCGCAACTTTGGTAGATCACGGTGTGTAAACAAGCTGAAACATATTGATTTGATTGCTTTGCTTGCTTTGCTTTTGTGTTGTTTGCTTATGCTTATGCACTTTATTTATAGGTGTTGGGTCTCCATTAAATAATTGAATTCGACTCTTGACTCCCGCGAACACAAATGCCCCGCAAAAGGGAAGATCTGTTCCAAGTGTCGGAAGCCAAATCATTTTGCAAAGGTTTGCAAAAGCAGGTCTGTCAACGAAATTGAAGCCCTGCCAGCTGAGAACGAAGGAAACAATGAATACTTCATCGAGTCTGTTGACAGCAGAACCGATTCAGTCCAAAAGCCGATGATTAAAGTTAACCTACCTGAATACCGACGAGAAATAACCTTCAAAATTGATACAGGGCCTGATGCAAACGTTCTCCCAGAAAGTGAATTTAGATCCCTAAAACCAAGACCTACCTTGCTTCCCAACAAAGATATCCTGACAAGCTACAGTGGATGCAGCCTTGAAGTACTTGGAATTGCACAGATTGTGATTCAGTATAAGGACCGAGAACCGCAGGTTCATGTGTTTCATGTTGTTGAAACCCACAAAGGACCAATCCTTAGTAGACAAACAAGCGAACAGATGAACTTGATCAAGTTTGTGCTTAGCATGTCATGTAGCATGACTGAAGACCCAGCCACGGTTTCAACCAGACCTGAAGTATGACAGATCCTCGAGGAATATGATGATGTCTTCCAAGGTATTGGGACGTTGCCCGGAAAATGTTACATTTACTTGAAGGAAGGATCTGTTCCGACAGTCCAGCAACCAAAAAGAGATCTGTATGCCCTTCAGTCAAAGCTAAAAGAAGAACTAGACAGATTACAAAATATTGGCATCATAGAGAAGGTACAAAACCGACAGACTGGGTGAATTCGATTGTCCTTGTAAAGAAACCAGATGGAAAAATCCGAATTTGTCTAGATCCAGTGGACTTAAACAAATGCATCAAGCGTCCTTACCACCCCATTCCTAGCTTTGATGATGTAGCAGTGAGATGTGCTGGAGCAGAAAGATTTTTCAAAACCGACGCTAGAAATGGTTACTGGTCAATGGTTTTAGACGAGGAATCTGCTGACCTCACTACATTCAGCACAACATTTGGAAGATACTGCTTCAAGAGATATCCTTTCGGGCTCATATCAGCCCAGGATGAGTACCAAAAACGAATGGAAGAGGCGTTCGAAGGTATTGACATTGGTCTGATTGTAGATGATGTTGCTGGAATGGCTGAAAGTACAACAGATCATGATAGGAAACTAAGGACAGTTATGCAGAGGGCTTGTGAAAAAGGCATCAAGTTCAATAAAGAGAAATGCCTTTTTGATGCCGTAGCCATTCCCTACTTTGGACATAGACTGATAAAGGGAGGTATGGAACCAGACCCTAACAAAATTAAGGCATTGAAAGAAATACCAGCCCCCAAGAGCAAAGATGAATTGCAGACTCTTCTAGGGATGTACAACTATTTGTCAAGGTACATTCCTTGCCTCTCTACCCTAAACCAGCTACTTAGGGACCTGGCCAAAGCACAGGAGTTCAATTGGAAAGTCGTACACAACGATGCCCGAGTCAAAGTCCAGGAAGCCATTTGCAGCAAACTCGCCTATTTTGATACAAAAAGTGCCCAGGTGGAAGTGATAACAGACGCATCACAACACGGGTTAGGTGCTCAACTGGTTGCGGATCACGCCACAGTAGCCTTTGCTTCTATATCTCTTAGTGACACAGAAAAACGGTACTCACAAATTGAGAAGGAGCTTCTGGGAGTCGTGTTTGCCTGGATGCATTTCCATCAATATATTTGTGGTAGAAAGTTCACTGTGACAACGGATCACAAACCTTTAGAGGCGATATTGTCCAAACCAATAAATAGGGCACCACCCCGATTGCAAAGAATGATGCTAGTGCTTCAGCAGTATGAACTGTCATTCCAGTATCATCCCGGCAAAGAAATCCCGGTAGCTGATGCCTTATCACGAATGCACTTACCTGACCAAGACCCAGAAATTCAAATTGAAGGAGAAGTAGCCATCCATACATTCTTTAGAGATATTCCAGTAAGCAGAAACAAACTAGAACAAGTCCGTGAGGAAACCCTAAGAGATGTTGAGCTGAAAACACTGTCAGACATTGTCGAATCTGGCTGGCCTAACGAAGGAAGAGATATACCATCTATTGCTCTTCCATTCTGGAACTACAGAGACGAGCTGGTTATCAACGATGGTATTATACTGAAAGGCGAACGCATTGTTGTGCCTAAGGCACTGCGTGGAGACATACTGCGACAGCTTCATTCGTCACACGTTGGCATTGTGAAAACAAAAGAAAGAGCTCGTAGCTCTGTATTTTGGCCTAACATCACGAAAGATATCACACAACTAGTATCTGGTTGCGAAATATGCGCCATGCATCAAATGGATCAACAGAAAGAGCCATTGATATCCTCAGAGGTTCCACAGTATCCATTCCAACACGTGGGCCTGGAAATCTTTACATTCAGTGGTATGGAATACCTAATCACCGTACACTATGATAGTAGATTTTTCAAGGTGGATAAACTTGCCATTTCAAACTCACAGCAAGTGATCTCGAAATTAAAAATGCATTTCACCAGATATGGTATACCAGAGAAGATTACTTCAGACAATGGGCCACAATTCAGCTCGGAGCAGTTTCGAACGTTTGCAGCATCCTGGGATATCAACCACGTCACATCGAGTCCCCGATACCCACAGTCCAATGGGATGAGCGAGAAGGCGGTCCAGACGGCAAAACGGATCATGACGAAAGCGACAGAAAGCCGAACAGATCCATACATCGCATTGCTGGAATACCGAAACACCCCAGTTGATGGAGCATATACACCGGTTCAGCTGCTCATGAGCAGAAAAACCCGGTCGATGGTCCCAGCGCTGCTATCCCATCTGCAGCCGAAAATAATTGCGAAGCCAGTTTTCGAGAAAGCAAGAGAGAAAGCTCAGTCTAGATAGCAGAGAGCTCACAACAAGAACGCCAAAGAGCTGAAAGAATTGAGCACAGGAGAGAAAGTATGGGTGAAATTTGACGAAAGTAGTAGATGGCGCAAGGGCGTAGTCGAGAAGAAGTTGAGACAACAAGAGCGCTCTTACCTGGTGCGTCTGCAAGACAACAGTACTTTTCGGAGAAACAGGCACCACCTACGTCACAGATCGGAACCAGTTATAGCCGAGCCGGGGCCTATACCATCCCAACCATTACATGCAGGCCCGTGTTACCCAGTGCCCCGAACTACATACTTACCCGGATGGACCAGCGACAGTTGGAGCTAGTACGACGCCTGTCGCAGAGCGATCCAGTGCCGAATTGAACAGCAGTACTGACGAGGAAACCCTGTCCATAGTCAAAGATTATGATTTCACCGTGGCCGAACGCCAACACATCAGGGGGGAGGAGGAAAGAGCATTAAGTCTATAATGTCAGTCAACTACTGATACAGTCATACCCTCAGTGACCAGTGCTGAAGCCCCGCCAGATGCACGAAGAGTCACTCACTTAGTCCGACTGTCCAAACCACCTGCGCATATGAAACTGAGTATTGACCGTCATGTTGATATCCACCTCCGTCCAGTCTGGCAGTGATGGAAGCCATTTCTACATGAGAAAGAAGATGAAACATATTGATTTGATTGCTTTGCTTGCTTTGCTTTTGTGTTGTTTGCTTATGCTTATGCACTTTATTTATAGGTGTTGGGTCTCCATTAAATAATTGAATTCAACTCTTGACTCCGAAGATAGAATACGTTAAACATGCAATTATCCGATTGGGGAAATAGTTGGATAATTACCGGGAAATTAGCTGGGTTTCTTGAAGAGTTCTTTGTGGTATGGGTTTTATGTATTCTTTCTGAATCTGTTGGATTTTTTGTCTTTTGTTTTCTATACTTATCCAAGTTTCTATCTTAAAGACCTTTTCATCTTTTTCCGTATCAGCTATTGAGTCTGATGGACATTGGGTGGCATCCATGTTTAGGATATGAATATTCTTCAGAGAGGTCGCTGGTACATACTCAGCTGTAGGGGGGGGGGGTTCTAGCAAGGACTTTTGAAGATGATTGAAATGGTGACTTACTCATATCCCTATCAGGAGGTTGTTTTGGAGGCTCCTTTTTTCCAAACATTTGAGCCATTCAAAATCACAAATTTGAACACTACTTTGAAATTGTTTCTCAATAAATTCAAAATAATCAACAGTAACGAGAAAAGTACCAGTAAACTGGTTTAGTGTTTACTATTCAGTTGCCAAGAAATTTATATATTCACTATTTTAACAAAGTTAAATAGATTAATGGGTCACCTTAAGTCAAAGTATCCACAAGTCTTATCCAAGACAGGAATTATTCACAGGTTAGGTTTCAAAATTGCTCGTATCCAGATTATAAATAATTCACAAGAGAAGTCTTATCAAAAACGTGAACTAATTACGTTTTTGTACACAAGTTAGGATGCGAAATTACAGGAATCCAGATTATGAATAAATCACAGGAGAAGTGTCTCCTCTGAACTCTCAACCAAGACTTTTATAGATAGAATTGTCGTAAAACTTCAAAAGGGGCTCATTCAATTGTAAATTGAGAGGCCTAGTGCCCTTTGTAATAGTCGAAAGTGATTGGAGGGTAACTAACCCCCCTCTCACGCCCACCATTCCTCCAAACATATTCAATCAAAATTTTCAGATAGCCATTTTGTTCAACGTAGTAGAAAGTTCTGGGAATTAGGTCTTTGAGAATGACATCCCCCCAAGCACTGAGGACAAGGTTGTAAGTTATGCTCTGGGCGCATAAAAGATTTGTATTGAAATTTTGGTTACAGAAACTTTAAAAGGGTGCTTCTTGTTGGACACGGAATGACGTGGGGCCATTTTTAATACTTGAAAGCGATTGGAGAGCGACTACAGCCCCTCTCACACCCACCATTTCCCCAAACAAATCCAATCAAAATTTTAAGATAGCCATGTTGTTTAACGTAGTTGAAAGTTCTGGAAATTCGGTCTGAAAGGATGACAACCACCCTAACAGACCTTAGGGTAAGGGATGTAATTTATGCCCTTGGGGTATATAAGGTGTTTATGGAAAGTGTTGTCGTTTCCAAAAGGGCTCATTCGATTGGAAATAGAAAGGCCTAGTGCCCTTTGTAATAGTCGAAAGTGATTGGAAGGTTTGACATTTTTATAGTAAAGATCGATGTGGGTATAATGTATTATTTTTTGTTATTGTTGTTGTCTAGACCAGGGCACTTCGTACCGAAGGATTTGTCTTGGGAACTTCGAAAAGGACTCATTCGATTGAAAATAGAAAGGGCTGATGCCCTTTTTAATAGTTGAAAGTTATTGGAAGGCAACTAATCTCCCTTCCACTCATACCCTCCCCCGCCCACCCTCCCATTTGCCTATTATGTTTAAAAACTAAATATTGCCTTAAAATATAAATTAAGATTAAGACTTAATCTTAAATTAAGACTACAGCCCCTCTCACACCCACCATTTCCCCAAACACATCTAATCAAAATTTTGAGCTGGTCATTTTGTTTAACGTAGTTGAAAGTTCTGGAAGTTTGGTCTTAGAGGATGACAACCACCCTAACAGACCTTAGGGTAAGGGCTGTAATTTATGCCCTGGGGGCATATAAGGTGTTTATAGAAAGCGTTGTTGTTTCCAAAAAGGCTCATTTGATTGGAAATCGAAAGGCCTAGTGCCCTTTTTAATAGTCGAAAGTGATTGGAAGGTTTGACATTTTTAAAGTAAAGATCAAAGTGGGTATAATGTATTATTTTTTGTTGTTGTTGCTTTTTATACCAGGGCACTTCGTATCGAAGGATTTGTCTTGGGAACTTCGAAAAGGGCTCATTCGATTGAAAATACAAAGGGCTGATGCCCTTTTTAATAGTTGAATGTTATTGGAAGGCAACTAATCTCCCTTCCACTCATACCCTCCCACGCCCACCCTCCCATTTGCCTATTATGTTTAAAAACTAAATATTGCCTTAACACGTGGCCTGCACTGTGATAATGCTAATTCCCAATAAGGCTTGTCAGCAGGATCCCAAGAACGACTGAGGGTGTTATGTTGAAACTTTCGGGGCTACATCTTCTCTTAAAATTTACCCAAATAAATATAGCACAAGTGTGTTCAAGCTCTCAAAGAAAGTAAACAAATTTTTTTGCAAATGGTATCAAGTTTGCTATTTCAGGTCAACCAGAGGAGGTATGAAACTAAATTAAAGAGCACTATTTGTGTCCAGATTTTTAAAAGGGTGTATGTTGTTAAAAATTGCTGAAATTTTTTTTTCGAGCATGGAAGTAGCAGGCCAAACTATAAAGTCTTAAAAACCGAAAAGATTTAAAGTATGATCTTCTTTTTCCCTGAAAAGACTGTCAATATAAAACGAACATAAATTAATTACAAAAACTTTTTCCACAAAATAAGTATTTCAAAGAAAAGTAAAGAACTCCACTAAACAAAAAATGAGCAAAAATAAGTGATGCCCTGGGGCATATAAGGTTTTTTATAGAAGGCGTTGTCGTAGAAACTTCAAAAAAGGCTCATTCAATTGGAAATTCAAAGGCTAGTGCACTTTTTAATAGTCGAATGTAATTAGAGGGCAACTAACCCACCTTTCACGCCCACCTTTTCCCCAAACACATCTAATCAAAGCTTTGAGATAGCCATTTTATTCAACGTAGTTTTAAGTTCTGGAAATTAGGTCTTTGAGGATGACAACCCCCCTCCCCACAGCCCTCAGGGCAAGGGTTGTAAATTATAGCCAGGGGACATATAAGGTTTTTATAAAACGCGTTGTCGTAGCAAATTCAAAAAGGGCTCATTCGATTGGAAATTGAAATGGCTAGTGCCCTTTTTAATAGTCGAAAGTGATTTGAGGGCAGCTAACCCCCCCTGACGCCCATCTTTTCCCCAAACACATCCAATCAATATTTAGATAGTCATTTTATTCAACGTAGTTGAAAGTTTTGAAAATTAGGTCTTTAAGGATGACAACCCCTCCCCCACTCACAGCCCTCAGGGCAAGGGTTGTAAGTTATGCCCTGGGGGTATATAAGGTTTTTATTGAAAGCGTAGAAACTTCAAAAGGCCTTATTCAATTGGAAATTAAAAGGGCTAGTGACTTTAAATAGTTGAAAGTGATTGGAGAGTGACTAACGCCCCTCTCACGCCCTCCATTTTTCGAAACACCTCCAATCAAAATTTTGGGATATCCATTTTGTTCAACGTAGTTGAAAGTTCTTGAAATTAATTCTTTTAGGATGATAACCCCCTTAGAACCCTCAGTGCAAGGGTTGTAAGTTATGCCCTAGGGGCATATAAAGTTTATATAGAAAGTAGTTATAGAAATTTCAAAAAGGGCTCATTTTGATTGGAAATTGAAATTGCCCTTTTTAATAGTCGAAAGTGAGTGAAGAGTAATGTATCCCCCTCTTACGCCCCCGATCTCCCCCAAAACATTCAATCGAAGTTTAGAGATAGCCATTGTGTTCAACGTAGTTGAAAGTTCTAGAAATTATGTATTTAAGGATGACAAACCCCCCAGAGCCCCAAGGGCAGAGGTTGTATGTTCTGCCTTGGGGGCAGATAAGGTTCTTATAGATAGATTTGTCGTAAAACTTCAAAAGGGGCTCATTCAGTTGGAAATTGAGAGGGCTAGTGCCCTTTGTAATAGTCGAGAGTGATTGGAGGGTAACTAACACCCCTCTCACGCCAACAAATCCTCCAAACACATTCAATCAAAATTTTCAGATAGCCATTTTGTTCAAGGTAGTAGAAAGTTCTGGAAATTAGGTCTTTGAGAGTGACACCCCACCAGCACTCAGGGCTAGGGTTTTGTCGTAGAAAGTTCAAAAGGGCTCATTTGATTGGAAATTGAAAGGGCTAGGACCATTTTTAATAGTTGAAAGTGATTGGAGAGTGACTACCGCCCCTCTCACACCCACCATTTCCCCAAACACATCCAATCAAGATTTTGAGATGGCCATTTTGTTTAACGTAGTTGGAAGTTCTGGAAATTCGGTCTTAGAGAATGACAAGCACCCTAACAGACCTTAGGGTAAGGGTTGTAATTTATGCCCTGGGGGCATATAAAGTGTTTATAGAAAGCGTTGTCGTTTCAAAAAGGGCTCATTCGATTTGGAATCGAAAGACTTATTGCACTTTTTTAATAGTTGAAAGTGATTGGAAGGCTTGACATTTTTATAGTAAAGATCGATGTGGGTAAAGATCGATGTGGGTATAATGTATTATTTTTTGTTGTTGTTGCTGTTTATACCAGGGCACTTCGTATCGAAGGAGCTATCGTGGGAACTTCGAAAAGGGCTCATTCGACTGAAAATAGAAAGGGCTGATGCCCTTCTTAATAGTCGAAAGTGATTGGAAGGCAATTAATCTCCCTTCCACTCATACCCTCCCACCCCCACCCTCCCAATTGCCTATTATGTTTAAAAACTAAATATTGCCTTAAGATTAAATCAAAATGCACTGTGATAATGCTAATTCCCAATAAGGCATCTCAGCAGTATCCCAAGAACGACTGAGGGTATTATGTGGAAGCTTTCGGGACTACTTCTGCTCTTAAGATTTAACCTAATCAAAATAGCGTAAGTGTATCCAAGCTATCAAAGAAAGTAAACAGATTTTTGTGCGAATGGTATCAAGTTTTCCATTTCAGGTCAACTAGAGGAGGTATGAAACTAAATTAAATAGTGCTATTTGTGTCCAGATTTTTAAAAGGGTGTATGTTGTTAAAAATTGCTGAAAATTTTTTTCCAGCATAGAAATAGCAGGCCAAACTATAAAGTTTTAAAAACCGGAAAGATTTAAAGTATTATCTTCTTTTTCCCTGAAAAGACTATGTCAATATAAAACGAACAGAAATTAATTACAAAAACTTTTTCCACAAAATAAGTATTTCAAAGAAAAGTAAAGAACTCCATTAAAAAGAAAATAAGCAAAAATAAAATCAAATAATCTACCAAGCGTGAAACTACTACAAATTAGAATCGATAAATAAATGAAACCCAAAACGAACAGAAATTACAATAAATAACCGAGTCAAACTCAAAACGAGCAGAAACTACCATAAGTTGGGTGCAAAACCCTTATGCCTTCCCAAGGCCAGAACAAAATTTGCACTTTGCTGAAAAATACAAATGAATGTGTATTGTCAGTTTAATATACATATACTGATTTTTAGTAATAAAAATGTTAATATTATTGGATTTATTAAAGTTAAAAAAGTAAATAAACTAAATGTCCCATGTTTGGTTTTCCCCTGTTTTTTCCTGACCATAGAGCCTTACGGGGGGGGGACTTTTATCGATGAAAATAAATTCAGTTCATATTTAAATTACATTCAATTCAGAAGGGGCATTATTCCTTATTTTTTACATCCTTGAATTAGCATGTACATTCAGTCCTCTCATTTTGTTTTGTTATCCACATTTTAAATACTTATTTGAGCTCCCTTTGATTTTTTTTCTTTACTTCAGTTATTTCCTTATTTGGCTTTATCTTTGCTTGCTTGCTTGATTTATTATTTCCTTAGTTAGAGCATGAAAATTTACTTGAAGGCACTCAAAGTTCAAAATGGAGTAATTTTCTCACAGCTTCTTCTGTAATGGTTTTTGCACCTTATCCTTTGTTCATAAAATCGGTAGACACCGTCTTTGAAGTTTCTCAGCACTTTCATCTCCAGTTCACAATAGGTTGGAAATATACTTGACTGAATCTTCCAATAATACCTTCAGTTTTCTTTAAAAATGCTGTACAAAAAGCATTTATGCTGAAGCAAGGCTTGAGAAATTAAAATAAAGGCAATAATTACGTGAAATTCGTGGATAAAATTGTTGAGTTGATTGAATCCGGATTTTATTAAAGGTTCCTAGGCATAGACATGGGCGCCCATATGGGGGGACAGGGGAGGGCTCTTGCCCCCCCCCTGGCTGAATGATGCTGCCTTATTTTTATATTTTTGTTCTGAGATTTCTATTATATAGCATTAAAAGTAGCAAATAGACAAAGTTTGCCCCCCCCTGGAATTCGGCTTATGGGCGCCCATATAGATGATGTACTAAGGTGACTAGGGGATATAGTACCATATCTGATGTTTTTTTGATATTTCAAATTTTTTAAATTTGACAATTTTACGTACGTAAAATTGTGTATTGGATGGCATACCGTAGATAAAAACAAAAAAAAATAGGCAAATTAGATAGAAAGTATTGGAGCCATCGTATCAATGTCAAGATTTTAGACGGAAAAGGGGAGGTTATAAGCTCTAAGCTCTGCTCCTTCACCCCTGAATGTGCACCAGAAACAAAACCCACAGAATTGTCAGAGCAATATTTTTAGTACTCTTTGAGAACTGTAAATTTTGTTTTTTTGGGCATTCCTGCTGACATTATATAACTGGTTGCGTTCAATTCTGTAAGCTTAATCACGTAGAGAGCTGATTTTATCTAACAAAACCAAACTAATTTTAAAATTTTCAGGTATTTTTGTAGTTTGAGTTAAAACATTAAAATTATTGCTCAGGCACCGTAAATATTTTTACAGTTTACATAAACTTAAGCTGAACTTCTGAATTGAACTTTAAAAAAAAACAACTTTTTTTCATGTCTTGACATTGCTTATACTTATACGAAAAGAAATTCGGTAATCATGTTTTCTAACAACGATTTCTACTAAGCTTCAAACTTTGTTTTTTTAAGGTTTTCAAATTGTTGTCATCCGTTGTTAAAATATATACAAATTTTTAAAGACATTGCTTATACTTATAAGAAAAGAAATTCGGTAATGATGTTTTTCTAACGACGATTTCTACTAACTTCAAACTTTTGGCTTTATTTTTTAAGGTTTTTGATTTGTTGTATTCCCTTACTAAAATATAGAAATATTTGTGAAATTACCAGTTTTTGCTCTTTACGCAATTTAATGTTTTTTTATACTGAGATCTATTAAAAGATATTTGATTATTACAGCAACTCCGATTTCTAACAACGATTTCTAATAAGCTTCAAACGTTTTGTTTTCTTTTTAAAGTTTCTGAATTGTTTTAATCCCTTATCAAAATGTATGCAAATATTTTTGCAATAACCAGTTATTTGCTTTTTAAGCAATTTAATTTAAACTTCTCCGTACCTGAAAATCTTCAATTTTTCCACATAAGTGTGACAAGTGTGACAACGTTATTGTAATACAGATGTTTATAAAAATGAGGTCACTCACATAATTTATTTTCCTAAAATTAGGGCTCTTAACGAATTTTCTCAAACTACTGACCTTTCTCGGTCGTTTTTTAGGCCGGAATATCCCAGGATGCCAATTTTGCCGAATGTTTTCATAATTTTTCCGAAAACATTTGGAGCCATTTTCGAGAAAAATAAATACATACACAATCTTTTTCCAATTATAAAGATAGTATAGTGTGACAACGTTATTGCAATACTGATGTTTATAAACATGATGTCACTAATATAATTTCTTTTCCTAAAATTAGGGCTCTTAACGAATTTTCTCACACTTCTGACCTATCTAGATCGTTTTCTAGGCGAGACTATCTCAGGATGTCAATTTTTTCGAAAACATTTGGAGCCATTTTCGAGAAAAAATGAATATATACACAATCTTTGCTCAATTATAAAGATGGAATAGTGTAACAAGTGTGACAACGTTATTGCAATACTAATGTATATAATAATGACGTCACTCCCATAATTTCTTTTCCTAAGATTAGGGCTATTGAGGAATTTTCTCAAACTTCTGACCTATGTAGATCGTTTTTTAGGCCAGAATATCCCAGGATGCCAATTTTCCTGAAAACATTTGGAGCCATTTTCGAGAAAAAAAATAAATACATACACAACCTTTGCTGAGTTATAAAGATAGTATAGTGTGACAACTTTATTGCAATACTGCTGGATATAAAAATGACGTCGCTCACATAATCTTTTTCCTAAATTTAGGGCTCTTAACAAATTTTCTCAAACTTCTGACCTATCCAGATCGTTTTTTAGGTTAAAATATCCCAAGATTTCAAGTTTTCCCAAAACATTTGGAGCCGTTTTCAAGAAAAAAAAATACTTACACAATCTTTGCTCAATCATAAAGATAGTATAGTCTGACAACGTTATTGCAATACTGATATATATAAAAATGACGTCGCTCACATAGTTTCTTTTCCTAAGATTAGGGCTCTTAACGAATTTTCTCGAACTTCTGACCTGTCTAGATCGTTTTTTAGATCAGAACATCTCAGGTTGCCATTTTTTCCGAAGAAATATGAAGCCGTTTTCAAGAAAAAATAAATAAATACATACACAATAATTACTCACTTATAAACTTTTGGTTTCCTTTTTTAAGGTTTTTGAATTGTTGTAATCCCTTGTCAAAATAGAGAATCATCATTTGTGATAAATGCAAATTTTAGTTTTTTGGGCCTTTCTACTGATATTATATAACTGATTGCCTTCAAAAAGGTTTACATTTTAAATGTTTTTGAATTGTTGTAATCCCTTGCTAAGATATATACAATTATTTTTGCAATTACTGGTGTTTTGCTCTTTACGCAATTTAATGTCATTTCATACTGAGGTCTCTTCAAAATATTTGATTATTGGAGCTAGTCCGATTTCTAACAACGATATGTACTCAGCTTGAAACTTTTGGTTTTCTTTTTTAGGGTTTTTGAATTGTTGTAATCCCTTGCCAAAATAGACAATAATCATTTGTAATAATTGCAAATTTTCGTTTTTGGGTCTTCCTACTGACATTATATAACTTGTTGTGTTCAAACCTGCAAACTTAATCACGTAGTGAGTTGATTTTATTTTTCAAAAAGACTAATTAAAAGATTTTCTAGTTTGAGTTAAAACCTTAAAATTATTGCTCATGCATCGAAAATATTTTTGCAGTTTACATAATAGCTTTTAGCGATTCTGAACTGAACTTTAAAATATTTTAAACTTTTTTTAATGTCTTAAAAAGACATTGTTTAGACTTATAAGAAAAGAAAATCAGTAATGATGTTTTTCTAACAACGATTTCTACTAAGCTTCAAACTTTTGGTTTTCTTGTTTAAGGTTTTTGAAGTGTTGTAATCCCTTGTTAAAATATATACAAATATTTTTACAAATATTATCAGTTTTTTGATCTTTATGGAATTTAATGTCTTCTCATTCTGATGTGCATTCAAAGATATTTGATTGTTACATCAAATCCGATTTCTAACAACGATTTCTGCTAAGCTTCTAACTTTTGTTTTCTTTTTAAGGTTTTTGAGTTGTTGTAATCCCTAAAGATAATTTAAGATTCGTTGTAATCTCTTGTCAAAATATATGTAAATACTTTTGCAATTACCAGTTTTTGCTCTTTAAGCAATTTAATATAAACTTCTCCATACAAGACAATCTTTAATTTTTCCATGTAAGTGTGACAAGTGTGGCAATACATCAGCAATACTGATGTATATAAAAATGACGTCACTCACATATTTTTTTTCCTGAAATTAGGGGTCTTAACGAATTTTACCAAACTTCTGACCTATCTAGATCGTTTTTAGGCCAGAATATCCGAGGATGTCAGTTTTCCCGAAAAAATTTGGAAACATTTTCGAGAAAAAATAAGTACATACACAATTATTGCTCTCTTTTAAAGATAGTATGTCTATTGCAAGTGTTCATATTGGTCATATAAAATATGCAAGTGTATACATATAAAACCAAACATAAGACTATTGCGAGGATTTTTCGTGATTTACTTGCTCTTAAACGTTTTTGTCCCCATGGATTTACGATTTGGATTATTACGGGGCACAATAAGTTATTTCTAAAGGTTTTGACGGTTTTATGAGCAATAGAATCGGACATAAATATCGATCATTTGACATTATCAGAGTTTGTCGATGCTCATAGACCAGATTTATAGAATTTATTGCAAGGTAACCACTTTCTTTGAAAGCTTAGACAGCTTTGGAATTGATTGCTCTTAAAAATTGTCCTCTCTAAAACTTTATTATTTATTATGGATAATCAATTCACTTTTAGTTTTTGCCTGAACCACAAGGAATGATTCTATAAACTTCTTCGATGAATAACATAGTCTCTGCTGCATAGCAACACTTTTACTTTGAATACAAGGTAAATCATTTAGCGGTATTGCCCCTCAGCTCCCTCTCCCAGACGGCTAATGTGTCATTTGCATTTCTGAGAACTACATAAATTGTTTAAGCTGAACAATACTTTTTTCCCTAAAAAATGCCAAAAAATATAATTTGAAAATAATGGATTAAAAACAATAAATAAAATTGGCGAAAATAATGTCTTCTTTAACAGTGGAAATTAATGGATTGTAACTAATGTCTTACGGCGAGATATTTTACAACAAATCAGTGTGTTGTTTTTGCCCCTCAAACCCCAAAACGCTAGAGTATCGTTTGCACTTTACTGAAAACGACATAAACAGTGCAAATTGGAGCTATAATTTCGCCAATTGATTATCTATACAATTAAATGAAAATGGATTAAGATGAAACCATTTTAAAATTGTTTTTGTTGTGGAACCATTAACAAGAATGTATTGTATAGTAAGCTAATATAACTAAATTTATTGCAAAATATATACTGATATTAGAAAACAAAATACCTCGAAGTGTCACGAAAGATAAATTTTTTAATGTTAAAATAAAAAATAAAAAAAGTAGGTATATTTTGTCGTCACTAAAGCGCAATTGACATTTTACTCTTTTATCGTGTTTGAAACCTCTGGCAAAACCCTGTTTGTAAAAATTTAGATAGTTTCTTTTTAAGTTTGGCTTCATTGTTTATTGGATTTCCTGTTCGTTTTGGTATTATATCTTCATTTATAGTAATTTGTGCTCATTTTAGTTTTGACATACTTTATTGAGCTAATTTCTGCTTGTATTATGTTTTAAACTCGTTATTTACTTTGTTGGAAAAACTTTTTTACACTTGATTTTTTTTTCGTTTTATTTGACCTAAATTTTATATATATAATGATACTCGTTGTAATAATGCTGGGAAATAAAATGACAGTTAGTGTTAGTATTAATTAAGCTGCACAATGATTTT
The DNA here is from genome assembly GCF_049724085.1 of Artemia sp. Qi Xiang Cuo. Classification (NCBI taxonomy): domain Eukaryota; kingdom Metazoa; phylum Arthropoda; class Branchiopoda; order Anostraca; family Artemiidae; genus Artemia; species Artemia sp. Qi Xiang Cuo. The sequence continues at coordinate 25,877,896 of NC_142804.1, read as the reverse complement.
GGACTTATATTTTGTAACTGTGGCTTCAGATTTGTACTGTGTGAGACTTGCTTTGGTTAGGGCTTAGTTCATCTAATGGTGCTCATAATATAACCATTTGTTTGATAATGACGCAAAGTCAGTAGTTGTACAAAATATGGTTTATTTACAAAGTCCAGGAATATAGAAGGTCCATTATCAGAGTCACATAATACTGTGACTCTGAGTCACAAACAAAGAACATCTTCATTGTAACAGATACCAAATTTGACTCTCTAATATCTAAAATATCTTGATATATATACTAAAATTAGACCAGTAATACGCAATCGACCTCGTGGTTTATTACAAGTTATGAGTCAATTGCTCTTACGATATATGAGAGAGACAGGTGGTCATAAAATTATCTAGTTTTATGTCCCTTGAACCCAACAAACATTTGTCCCGCATGGCATATGACTAATAAAGAATATACATTGATAATGAACTTCACGACTGAAAATGCTCAGAAGCCCTTAAGCTCCAGGCTTCGTAGATATTATACGCAACTGCGGAAAAAGGTTTATTTTGTGTTGTTGATTTTTGATGACCAGCATTTAGTCATCAGAACCATCTCTTGAATAAATCTTGGGCATAATGAGTTAAAAGAGAAGCATGTCCGTGTAAGCAAAGTTTAGGATGAGGAGCTGTGGTTTTATAAGTAGTCATGGACCCAAGGGTACCACTTTGGGCTTTCTAGTTTACAGATTCAAATTTTTTGCATGGGTATGATTGTCAAACAGTTGCAGACAGTTTGAAAATCTTTGCATTAGTCAGATTTTCGCCAGGCATAACAAGGTCACTATTTGTAAGACAAGTCATATTTTGGATGTATTATTTGCATATTAGCCTCATATTTTTAATCAGCTCACCCAGAGTCTAAATCAGTCAACGCTGGTGGAAATTAAACTCCATTTGCGAAATACAAAGTTTAATGTGCTTTGATTTAAAGCAGTCACGCTATATTCGCAAAGATTTATAATGATCAACTTTCAATCAGTAAGGACCCTATTCTAAATAATTCCCATATAAGTGGAAGAAAGTACACCATGTCTATTTGTTGAAAGTAGGTGTGACTATGGGGTACTTGAAGGGTATAAGGCCCCACGAACCCCACTTAGGACCCTCTGAAAATATAAATCGGAAGCAATGGTAAACTCTGATTTCATTAAGGTGTGACCCACTTCTAAATGGGTACCTGGAAGAATCTAGGTAAGGTAGAGTGTAGGAAAGCTACAGGATGCTTCTAAACAAGAAGAGTGTGTGAAAGCACATCTTGGTCCAGCCCTCCATTGCATTTCCTAGCTGAAGTGCCACGAAAAGGAGATCAGTACCGCCGGTAGGGATCGTAAATCCAATGACGTATTCTTCACCTTTTATTCTTTACCTATGTCTTTATTGCAATATTAGTCTCAAATTTGCGCTCAGCAAGCTCAGACCTTATAAATCAATTTCTGTGAAAACCAAACATCCTTTTTTAAATTTGTGCTCAGAATGTTTATATTATAAAAGTCAAAACTACGATCTTGAGAGCTTGTATGATTAACGTTTAATCGTTCAAGTTAATTCCCTGCTAATATCTGAATCATCATTAGTCGAAAGAGGTTACACATGTCTATGCAAGAAACTAGGCATGTGCCAAACTCAAACAGCTGGGTAGCTTGATACCTGCTTTACCTCCAGTGCTTTTAAATAAATTAGTTTAGCTGGGACCCTGATTTGTATCCAAGTAACTTTGTATCATAATTTTTTTATATCAGAAAAATTATAGATTCAATCATAGAACAATGAATCTGTATATTTTGCTCGAACCTTGAAAAAAGTGCTGTTACGACTACTTTTGTTACAACTACTACTACTAAAAACTCAGTGTACTACAAGCTGCCTGAAGCAAGCACTATTGTGCATGCTCTTCCTCCACCTTAATCAATTCTAAGCTTCAATATTTACCCCCTCCCGTAAAGTTCTGATTTTCCTTTAAATCTTTCCTTGTGGCTTCTTCCCACCCCATGACCTTCTTTTTGTATGGCTCCGGGTCCATGACCAAAATCACAATCTTTTTTAATCAGTCTCCCTTCGTCCATACAATTTGACCTTGATATCTTAACCTTTCTTGTATTATAGCCTTACACTCTGGAACCAAACCACATTTGTCGTACAGCTTACTGTTTAATATTTCGTCAGTCAAACAAGTATCTCAGACTATTCTGAGACAATCCCTCTGAAAGGAATTTATCAAATCTTCCTCTTTCTCTCGAACAGCCCATGTTTCAGAGCCAAACTTGACCTGTGTCATTACCATTGCTTGGTAATGCAATGGTAACCGAAACCCAAAAAACGGAAATTTTGATACGAATAGATACATCAAAAATATCAGAATTTTATGCTGATCATAGGCAGCACAACAGCGCTGCCTAAGTAAAGAACGATGTTAGCGCAATGTATTATTATTTTTTTTTCCATACCAGGGCACTTCCTATCGAAGGAGTTGTCGTAGAAACTTCGAAAGGGGCTCATTCGATTGGAAATTGGAGTGGCTAGTGCCCTTTTTAATAGTCGAAAGTGATTGGAGGGCAAATAGCCCCCCCCCGCCCCGCCCCTCAGTCCCCCAGACACTTCCAATCAAAATTTTGAGATAGCCATTTTGTTCAGCGTAGTTGATTTCTAGATAGAAAATATATTTTTGAGGAGGACACTCCCGCACAACCCTCAGGGCAAGGGTTTTAAGTATACCCTGAGGGCATATAAGAACGATGTTGGCACAATTTATTATTTCTTTTTTTTTCCTTTAGAGCAGGGCACTTCGTATCAAAGAAGTTGTCGTGGAAACTTCGAAAAAGGTTCATTCAATTATAAATTCGAGGGGCTTGTGCCCTTTTTAATAGTCCAAAGTCATTGGAAGGCAACTAACACCCCCTCCACGCCCATCATTTCCCGAAACACATCCAATCAAAATTTTGAGATAGCAATTTTATTCAACGTAGTTTTAAGTTGTGTAAATTAGGTCTTTGAGGATGACAATCACTCCCAGCCCTCACGGCAAGGGTTGTAAGTTATGCCCTGGGGGCATATAAGGTTTTTATAGAACGCGTTGTCACAGAAACCTCGAAAGGGGCTCATTCGATTGGAAATTGAAATGGCTAGTGCCCTTTTTAATAGTCGAAAGTGATTGGAAGGCAACTAACACCCCTTCCACATCCACCGTTTCCCCAAACACACCCAATCAAAATTTTGAGATAGCTATTTTATTCCACGCAGTTTAAAGTTCAGGAAATTATGTTTTTGAGCAGGACACTCCCCCACAGTCTTCAGGGAAAGGGTTATAAGTTATGCCCTGGGGGCAAACAAGGTTTTTATTGAAATGTTTCTCATAGAAACTTGAAAAAGGGCTCATTCGATTGGAAATTCAAAAGGCTAGTGCCCTTTTTAATAGTCGAAAGTGGTTTGAGGGCAATTAACCCCTCTCTCATGCCCACCTTTCCCCCAAACACATCCAATCAAAATTTTTAGAAGACAACTAACACCCCCTCCACGCCCACCATTTCCAGAAACACATCCAATCAAAATTTTGAGATAGCCATTTTGTACAGCGTAGTTGATTTCCAGATAGAAATTATATTTTTGAGGAGGACACTCCCCCACAGCCCTAAGGGTAAGGGTTGTAAATTATACCGTTGGGGCATTTAAGGTTTTTATAGAAAGCGTTGTCGTAAAAACTTCAAAAAAGGCTCGTTCGATTGGAAATTCAAAGGGCTAGTGCCCTTTTTAATAGTCGAAAGTGATTGGAGGGCAACTACCCCCCTCTCACGCCCACCTTTTCCCCAAACACATCCAATCAAAATTTTGAGATATCCATTTTGTTCAACGTAGTTGAGAGTTCTGGAAATGTTGTCTTTGAGGATGTCAACCCTCCCCCCTCACACCCGTCAGGGCAAGGGTTGTAAGTCGTGCCCCGGGAGTAGATAAGGTTTGCATAGAAAGCGTTGTCGTAGAAACTTAAAAAAGAGCTCATTAGATTCGAAATTCAAACAGCTAGTGCTCTTCTTGATAGTCGAAAGTGATTGGAAGGCAACTAACACCCCTTAGACGCCCACCATTTCCCCAAACTCATCCAATTAAAATTTTGAGATAGCCTTTCTGTTCAGCCAGTTTAAAGTTCAGGAAATTATACCTTTGAGCAGGGCACTCCTCCCACTTTCTTCAGTGCAAGGATTGTAAGTTATGCCCTGGGGGCATTTAATTTTGTATTGAAATCTTTGTCGTTGAAACTTGAAATAGGGCCCATTCGATTTCCCCAAACAAATCACGCCCACCTTTACCCCAAACACATCCCATCAAAATTTTTAGATAGCAATTTTGTTCAGCGAAGTTGATTTCCAGATAGAAATTATGTTTTTGAGGAGGACACTCCCCCACAGTCCTCATGGTAAGTGTTATAAGTTATGCCCTGGGGGCACATAAGATTTTTATAGAAAGCGTTGTCGTAGAAACTTCAAAGAAGACTCATTAGATTGGAAATTCAAAGGGCTAGTGCCCTCTTTAATAACGAAAGTGGTTGGAGGGCAACTAACCTCCCTCTCACGGGCACCTTTTCCCACAATACATCCAATCAAAATTTTGAGATAGCCATTTTGTTCAACGTAGTTGAAAGTTCTGGAAATTAGGTCTTTGAGGATGACAACCCCCTACAGCCCTCAGGGTAAGGGTTGTAAGTTATGCCCTTGGGGTATATAAGGTTTTTATAGAACGCGTTGTCGTAGAAACTTCAAAAATGGCTCGTTCGATTGGAAATTGAAATGGCTAGTGCTCTTTTTACTAGTCAAAAGTGATTGGAAGACAACTAACACCCCTTCCAAGCCCACCATTTCCCCAAAAACATCCAATCAAAATAGGGGAATAGGGAAACGCCCTAAATATATGTTGGGTAACTCCATAGGAGGCGTGGACAAAGGGGGGAGCTTGTCCCTGGTTTCTACTTGTCGTAGAAACTTGAAGAAGGGCTCATTCGATTGGAAATTCAAAGGGATAGTGCCCTTTTTAATAGTCTCGAAAGCGAGTTCAAGATAACTAACCCCCCTCTCACGCCCACTATTTCCCAGAACACAGTGAATCAAAATTATTAGATAGCCATTTTATTCAGCGTATTTGAAAGTTTTGGAAATTAGGTCTTTAAGGATTACAACACCTCCGCCCCCAGAGCCCTCAGGGCAAGGGTCGTAAGTTATGCCCTGTGGGTATATAAAGTTCTTATAGAAAGTAATGTTGTAGAAACATCAAAAAGGGCTCATTCAATTGGAAATTGAAAGGGCTAGTGCCCTTTTAGTAGCCGAAAGTGATTGAAGGGCAACTAACCCCCCTCTCTCGCTCACCATTTCCCCAAACACATCCAATCAAAACTTTGAGATATCCATTTTGTTCAACGTAGTCGAAAGTTCTGGAAATTAGGTCTTTTAGGATGATAACCCTATCAGAGCCCTCAGTGCAAGGGTTGTAAGCTATGCCCTTGGGGCATATAAGGTTTATATAGAAAGTTATATGGAAAGTCTTCTCAGACTTCTGACCTATCTAGATTGTTTTTTTTTTATCCGAGAATACCTCAAGATAACAATTTTTCCAGAAAATAGGGAGCCGTTTTCGAGAACATACATAAATAAATATATACACAATTATTGCTCACTTATAAAAATCGTGTATATACATATATATATATATATACTACTACTACTACTACTAACAACTCACTGCAGAACCAAGCCGCCTGAGGCCAACACAGCTACGCAAGCCCCTCCTCTACCCCAATCTATTCAAAGCCTCCCCTTTTACACCCGCCCACGAAGTTCCCATTTCCTTTAAATCTTTCTTTATGACGTCCTCCCACCCCAGACGGGGACGACCTGCTTTCCGTTTAGCCCTAGATGGTTAGCCAAAAAGAACAATCTTCGGCAATCTGTCATTCTTCATCCGCACAACGTGCCCTAGCCACCTCAACCTTTCTTTCATTATAGTCCTAGAGAGCGGTATTGAACCACATTTTTAGTATAGCCTATTGTTTGAAATGCGGTCAGTCAGCCGGGTACCCAGAACAATCCTTAAGCAATTTCTCTAGAAAACATCTAGCAAACCTTCATCCGCTTTTCGGAGCGCCCATGCTTAAGAGCCATATGTAACCACTGTCGTCCCTCTAGATTCTAAGATTCTAATCTTGGTTTGCAGACTTATATTCCTATTCTTTTAAACGTTTTTTAACTGTGAAAAAACACCCTGAGCCTTGACTATTCTACTTTTAACATCTTCACTGCTCACACCATCTTTACTAATAATACTACCAAGGTAAATTAAGCTGCCCACTTGATCAATCTATTCATTACCCAACGTCACCTTTTCATCTTCACTTATTCCTAGCCTTAGTGACTTAGTCTTCTTAACATTAATTTTCAAACCTATTCTACCACCCTGAACTCGCAAAACCTCTAAAACTTCATTCATTTTTCTCACACTTTCATCTAGGATGCTTAAATCAACAGCATAATCCAAGTCCAGGAGACTTTTTCCTCTCCATTTGATTCCGTGGTCTCCCATTGTCTTTACTGTGCTCCTTAAGACAAAGTCCATCAAAAGGGGGATAGAACACAACCCTGCTTAACTCCTGATTTAATACAAAACCAGCTGCTAACCTCATTTCCTACCTTAACCGCAGCAGTGTTATTCTCGCATATAGCCCTAATCGCTTTAATGTATTTGTCTGGTATACCATACAAGGATAAAACCTTTACTAAAGCTCTTCTATCAACAAAATTGAACGCTTGCTCATAATCCATAAAAAACTGAGGACAAAAGGTGTTGGAAAACTCAGGAACTTCTCAATTATTAGCCTAAGAGTGAAAGTTTGGTCGACAAATCCTCTACCTTTTCTAAAACCTCACTGCTCTTCTCTTAAAAATTTGTCTATGGCATCTCTCAGTATAAAAAGTATCATCTTACTAAGTAATTTACTACCTAGAGAGACCAGACTAATGCCTCGATAATTACCACACTCACTTTAATCACCTTTCTTATAAAGTGGCTTAATTAAGGTTTTCCTAAAATTGTTAGGTACTTCCTATATATATATATATATATATATATATATATATATATATATATATATATATATATATATATATATATATATATATATATATATATATATATATATATATATATATATATATATATAATATGAAGACGAAGAAAAAGCAAATATTTCGACAAGGACAGGGTAAAAACCTATAACATGAAAAGACAGAACAAACAACCAAAAAAACAACAGAAAAAATCGCGTAAAGTGAAAAAATGTCCGCGTAAAGTGAAAAAAAAAATCATTGGAGGCACTTTGCTCTGACTCTCATAAGTTTTCTGAATTTACTCACCAAGGAAAAATTTTGTCATATCTGGTTTCTTACCAAAAATTTTTTTTTCTTCTTTGAAATCCAAGCATTAAAAAACGTAAAAAGTAAAGCAGCTCGAAGAAAATTGTAAAAAATCTGAAAGTGTGTCAGAATAATTTTTAATAGTAGGTTTTTTAAAATACTCAAACACCAAAAATTTTCAAAATGATAACTTTTTGGATATAATTACTTAGACAGAGAATCAATCTTTTTTTTATTTATACTCAGCGTACGAGTGCACAAAGAAAGTGTAAAGAAATCGAAAGCATTCCTTTCATACGAGTTTATTTATCTCATTAAAAAAAGGAATTATCATCTTTCTGTGCATCTATCCTTCTAAAAGGAAGAATACCTACAGATCAAGCTGGATAAGTAATCTCTTGGGCTCAAGAATAAGCCTCTAGCCTAACTTTTCAGAAAATTGCCTTCATTCATGTTCGAAGAAATTCAACCAAGTAATTTTCTTTCTCAGCTGCCTAATACTACTATTTTATTTCTCTGTTTCCCTCCTGTACCTGTCAGAATATGTTTCTTTCTTATATTCTTAATTATCAGAGACAAGAAGTCGATATGTTTAAGGTAAATTGCAAAAAAAGGTGAAGAAAATGATCTTCTTGAGCATAAAAAAGACTGAAAAGCGCACACTGAGGAATGTAAATGTTATGAGTTTTTCCTTATAAGCAAAATGACTGCAAATGCAAATTTATTTTTATTCATTTCAAGAAAGTATTTTGAACTAATCAATTTTATCTATAAGCTTCTTCTATATAATTAAATTAGGTAGTTCTTTGTTTAGCTTCTCATTTTTATTGCACAATTCAAAGAGTTAATAATACAGAAGCTTTTTATACAATCCACGCTTAAATATCAGCATAATCTATTTCTATTTAGTTTCACAGTAAATTTTTGGAATAAAATCCTATGAAACTGTACGTAGGATATATATATATATATATATATATACACATACATATATATATATATATATATATATATATATATATATATATATATATATATATATATATATATATATATATATATATATATATTTATATATATATATGTATATATATATATATATATATATATATATATATATATATATATATATATATATATATATATATATATATATATATATATATATATATATATATATATATATATATATATATATATATATATATATAAGGTCTATCAGTATTGACCCAAAGCTTCAAGATCAATTCCATTTTGATTTTGATGTCCATTTGATTTTGATGTCTATCCTAGGACCTGTTTTATTCCTTATATCCGTCAATGATCTTTTCATTGCTGCATCTGAGCAAACTAAACGAAGTTGCTGTAATATTTGTGATAACAGTTTTGCCCCATCTATTGTGACAGCTCAAGACCAGTGCTATTCGCATTTGCAGATGATAGTACTCTTGGGTGTACAGAAATTCAGGAATCTTCCCTTATCATGAAAATGGATTCTGTCCTAGAAAGAACCTTTGTTTGTTCGATGCTATTCGCCTTGTCCTAAATACATCTAAATCTAGTCCATTTATTTTTTCCGGATCAGGTACTTCTTGTCCTTTGGTTCAAACTATTTCTACCACTCATGGTGATATAACTCGTTCCCCTGATAGACATGTTCGATTCTGGGTATTGGGACGAAAATCTCTCTTTCAAACATCACTGTGCTTTCGTTTAACTTAAGGTCTCCAGAGACCTCGGGGTTCTTCGGAAGCTTCTTCATTGTTTCCCTGGTTCAATAACAAAGATCCTCTTTCATTTTCTCGTTCAAGCTTATTTGAGCTACTGCCCAATAGTGTGGCTAACAACATTCTATGCTTTTACCCTCCCAGTTTTCAAAATACATAACAGAGCAATTAAATCAGTATATGAGGTGACAGGTCAGCTCAGCATTAATTTGTAGGATGGTCAATCCACATACATCTTTCTTTCCTCTTGTTTTATTTTTAAGTATTTTCATGGACTCCTCCCTAACTTCTTCAAACAATTATATCTTTTAAATTCTGAACTATGAAATAAATTTTGTGTTTCTTTTTCTCCTAGAAATGAAAAATTTCCTTCATAAAACTAAAATAGATTTTAACCCAGTTTTAAGTTGTGCTAGTTTTTAAGTAAGTTCTATTGGAATTCCCTACCTATCAAAATTCGGCTATATCATTCTTATGGACAACTTAAAAGGAGCTAACCGACCACCTCCGATGGTCAATCTTTCCTGTTCAATTTGTTTAATCTATTTATTTTGATTGGCATGGTATTTTAATTTTTTGTTGTTGTTTAATTATTTTTTTTCTTGTTTTTTCTGTTCTTGTCCTTCTTTTTGATTTCAGTGCTATTATTTAATGTAATGTTCAGTTTCCCACTCTCACAGGCCATCGAGTCTTAGGGGGGGGGGGTCTAAAGCCTTGTAATTTTATCTGTTTTACTTAAATAAATTGATTGATTGATTGAAGTCAAACTTTAGCTAACTATTATTACAACCAAGAATTCTAAAACTTGCGAAGTAGATGCAAGCTTTGTCATCACATTAATATAGTACAAATATTACCTCTATATTTTAGAAAATATGTGTGGCAAACCCTTCATTTCGTTTCTCGCGGATAGGAATGAGGGGAGGGTTGCCAAAATCCTTCGAAATTTTAAAAAGGATCACTATTAAGGGAAGTTTGGAACACTGCTCTAAATGATCCCTGGTCAATTAAGACTTGGAAGAGATACAACTTTTTTTCATATTTAAAGAGTTGGAGGATCAGTGGAGATAGTGGATTGAAGAGTTTATAACCCCAAAAGTCGGTCAATTATCTAGACAAAATCATTACATGATCTTATATTCAACAAGGAATAACATACTCACCTTTCTACCAAAATTTGTCCGTGAAGCCTTTGTTTTAAATGGCTTTTGCTTTTGGGACCTTTACCCCTAGGAATGCAGTACGACTTTGGAAGCATATTTTGTGGAGCAAACTATTGACCGTTATGTCTTAAAATTTCGATTCTATGCCAGTGAGGTTGTGAAGGCACTTGGGTTTAATTAGGGACTTAGGGTATGGTTGGGTGTTAGGGTGCCCACTGACCGTGTTTGCAACTTAAATAGACCACTAGATTTTGGACTTTGCTATGAAAAGAACTTTAAATTAGTCTTTGGCAATAATTTCCTTTTAAGTAAATAAATTTCATACCCTATCAAATGTCATATAATCAGGCCGGTGGAAAAACAATGCCTGAAAGACTCAAGACTCTTTGCTGAGCAAACCCTATTTTGTTGACTATGATGGAAGACATCATGACGTCTGCTATTTTATCCCTTTATGTTGAATAATGTTTTGTTAAATTCTCACTTTTGAAAGCATATGCGAAGTCACGAATAGCATAGCCTTTGAACTTACTTTAGACATATGAAATTTCCTTTACCGGAAATTTGGTTTGTTTTTCTGTGTCTTAGCCATAATAGGTTAGAACACCACTTAATTTTTCTATAAGACAGAAGAAAGCCTTAAGTATACTCCAAAGGACACAAAACTTGAGTGCGTATTATTTTTCTTAAGCTTGGAAAAACTTAGTTTTGAGTCATGACAGGCCTGCATCGCGGTTGTATTTATTTATTATATTCTTTGGCTTAACTAAACAGATAGGGCTAGCAACGTCCCCTAAGAAAAAGATGTGTCCTACAAGCTCCCATTGAGAAGTTTAAGGTCATGAATTTAATGTTCTAAGGGGCACACTATTTCAGAGAAGTTTTGTCATTCCCGATGCGCTGTTATACAAAACTAAGCTTGAACATAAAAAGTAGGGGCTCAGTAAGATGGCAGCACTCCTCACTTTCAAGAGAGCTATTGACATAATACAAAATTTTTAATCAAATATATATTGTAATAATTTTTCTGGATTTACTGATAAAGTGAGAATGTGGACACTTAGCTATTTTGGCCATTTCCAAATATATGCAATCTATCAAGTTTAAAGTTACATATACAAAGCTACGAGCGCGAGAAAATTTGCTTGATTTAAAAAAAAAGGGGAAAAACAGCCCTAAATAACCAAGTGCTCTTAACGAAAATTAGATAGCCAAATTCAGCATATCTAAAAACCTATTGGAGAAGTTTCGAGTTTCCATCCACAAAAATGTGGAATTTTGCATTATTTCGACAAAGAAATTCATGGATGCGTGTTTATTTACTTTTTTTTCACCAGGCCTTATCGTATCGAACCAGTGGTCCTAAAAAATTGAAAGAATACTAACTCGGACGGAAGTTAAGCTTTATTTTGCTTTTTTCAAGTTGCCAAAAAGACTGTACCACAGCAAAATAGTGTTTTCTGCCATATTGTGATACCTAGATCATAATTTGACCCAAAGAAAGCAAAGTTGCTATCGATTGGAAACTTTGAGATAACCAATTGATTGAAAACTGTTAAAAATTACATATTAGGCCTCTCAGCTTCAAAGGCGGTAACGCCGTACGGTGGCACATTCATTCCTAAAGAGTCAAGTGGTTCATATAAAATAAACGGTTAATATTGACACCTGTTCTAAATCTTTGTTTAACCAAGTTGTTTGGTTGAGGTTTGATAAAATTATGTTCAGTCATGGATAATTTCACCTCATCTATTATGGAAGAGGGTGTAAGGGCTGGTGTAAGTAGAGGGTTGGTACCTGATGCCTCAAAAACTGTATTTTACACCCATATTATCTACCTCTCCGGGAGCATTTAGGCAAATATAAAAAAGGGGTCCTGAGGTGGGGGGGGGTCTATAAGCTAATCTTTATTCTCCCTTTATTTTGATTAAATAAGAATATACATTAGGTACTTTAGATTGACAAATCCAGTCTTATTGTAGAGAAAAGTTTTCGTTGTGACATGAAAGATTACATTCATATGCTTATAGGCCCACAATTTGGGAAGATGGAAAGGTAGTTAGAGTATTGTCAGAGTATCTACTTGGAAGTGGATGCAGCTGTTACCAGGAACTTCCTTTTGTGAACGTTTAAATGAAAATATTGAGTCTTATATCCATTTTTATTACATTAGATAGTAATGTGGTGCCACACTGTAAGTAAGGATCGATTCGTGCTTACTAGCTTTAAGAACTTTATGTAACCAGAACTTTAACAACAGTTTTGGTGGCAATATATATATATTAAAAGAATCAACTTTCTATGGTAATTCTGAAGATGTAAAATAAGTTAAGCGCAAAGCTACCTAGCAAAAATTACAAGCCTGAGAGAATTTGCCACATATTCGAAAAAAGGGGGAACACTTTCCCAACTGTGCTTTTTCATTCGCAAATTAAACTCACTTGCCAATTCATCCTACCCAGCCATCAACCATTTGTTTTACTCAAGTGCCTTCGATCGCTTTAGTCACTTGCTACTACAGTAACAGCAAGTAACAGAGAAATTGTGTTAATCTTCAGAAAAAAATTTCGCTACCAATCTAAGACGCTAACAATCAATATACGACTACTGATACATACAATATGAAAGCAAGGAGTGGGGAATCTGTGGGAGTGGTAGCCCCGCCATATCTTGGATAAGATGAAGATGATTTAAAAAACAATCAGAATCTATATAGAAAGGTTTTTCATTTGAAGGTAAGGAGCGACATTAAAACTTATAACAAACAAAAATTATTCCTTACGCGAAGGGGTTCTCCCTTCCTGACACCTTCGTTAAAAGTAATTTGCCTTCCGATTCAATAGACCTTTTTCACGAGTCATTCTTAATGAATTGGGACAAAAGGCCAAACTTTAGCGCAAGCAGAGGAAGGTTCAGCAGGGGGATCCCCTTCTCATTTTATGTTTGTTTTAATTTTTAATGTGCTCCTATCTTTCATTTGAAAAACTAGATTGATTTTTAACTGATTATAAAATATGAGATGCTGTGTAACTGCCATTCCCATAACCCCCATATTTCACGATTGGTCCAAATACATTTCTCAAGATGAAGGAAGGCCAGGGTTGAAATTTCCCCTGCATATTTGTCTGAGAGACCTCCTATCGAAAGTTACAACAGGGGAACAAAATGGACTTACCAAGACTTTAACTAATCCATTCCGCAAGAAGATCAGTTACCCCCTTTTTCTGGGATATTTGCTATTCTGTATGGCAAAACAACAATTTCGGTCTGACTTGGGTCAAAATACTCATCATTGAATGTTCGAAGATAAGTAATATTTTTAAAACTGTCGGAAAACACTTACGTAGCCTCCTATTGTCAGGTGCTATGCTGGTGCGCCGTGGCACTTGTCCCTCATAAAACATAATTCAAAATTAACATTGCCACAGCAAAGCAACATGATTTTGTTTGTTGGATATATATTGTCGAATAGAAAACTCAACAACATATGTCCAAGATAATAAACAAACACTTGTCAAACTAGTGCAACCACAGAAAGTCAAAGTACAATACATCCTGGTGAAGCAAGCAGCTTAGCTGAATTGAGACTCCAAGTACAACAGCATCTGATGAGAAAACATCAATATTAATGGTTAAGAATTCACGGAAGAACTGAACCAAATTAAAAAGATGAGCCATAAGCTTACTTCCGAAACCAACAGTTCCATTAAAAGAAATAATGAGGTGGTTAGCAATGCAGGAGAAAATAAACAGGAACACTTTCCACCTTAGACTAAATAATTGAGCCAGAAATAAACAAAAGCTGACAGCAGTACTAAAGCAGAAAGCGAAAATTGAGGAGATGCTAAAAAATAATTGCTTTAACTGGAAAACCCCGCTTCAACTGACGACTCCATAAAAACTGAAATCTTACACAAGCAATCTCAAGCTTATTAACTCCGACTCGTTTTATATTCATGCCTACAAATATAATACTATGGGGAGGCAAGGCCGTACCCAGGATTTTTTTTCGGATGGAGTTTTACTCACAGATTTTTTTCGGGGAGGGGGGGGGGTTACACAAAAAAAACTCAAAAACCACATACAGAATTTGTTTATATCCATTTTTTACGTTTTTACGAGTCAAAAAGACATTTCGGGAGGGGTTCAAACCCCCTAACCCCATAACCCCCTAACCCCCTCTTGGTACGGCCTTGTGGGGAGGCATTCCATAATAGATAACTTACTTAGGAAGAGGTTTTTCACCAAAAAAACCATAAAAACATACGGAACCCATACGAATTATTCGTCAATCAGAATCCAGTGCAAATGCTGTGTCGTTTACTAGGCCATAATTTCCTCGAGCGGCGCCGCTCATCAAGGCCACCCTGAAGCGCTGTTTGCAGTCACGTTTCTGATTAGTAGTTATCCTTGACTAATCTCTCCTTGGACTACAGGAAAGTCTAAATAATAAAAAGTGGATATTTTAATTTTAGCTAATTATTGAAGGACTGAGAGGATCTTCATATATGAGCGACATGGCAGTTGATGACATTCAAATTGCAAAAGGCGACGATTGTCTACCTCCAACAACCTCAACAACACCAGGCAAGTAAAAATTGTTAATAACGTTGAATCATTTTTGTCCCAATAATTTTTACCTTATTTAGATAATTGAAAATAATGCCAAAAGAAGAACGGTTAAAGTCAGTGAAGTTAGCCTGAAAGATCTGTAGAGAATTGTCTAAAACTGTAGGAGTGTCTTTAGAGGCGTCATTAGTCTAAATGGTTAATGGGAGGGAAAGCTAAAGTTTGAACTTTGTTCCAATTCTTTAAGAATGACCCCTGAATCACAAAGGCCGTTTAATTAGAATAAATAGCTCTTTTGAAAGTACTAAAAAACTTTAGCGTAAAGAGCGAGGTATTGATGAGGAGGCAACCCCCTAATATACGTAATAATTTCCGTTCGTTTTAAAGTTTAATGTTGCTCCTTACTTTCAGTTGAAAAGACTCGTTTTTTTTTTATTTAATTTCTGATCGTTTTTTAAATAATTCTGTGAAAACCGGCGCCCCCCTCATGTAAAATTCTCTTCCTCCATAAGAAATTCCTCCATGGAAAGATCCTTCCACGTAACCCCCTTCCTCCAAACCCTCCCACCCTCACCAGAAAATATCCCCCCTGAAAACGCTTGTAAACTTCCTAATAACCAATACTACATGTAAACAATAGGCAGTTCATAACTCGCAGCCCTTCCTTCGGGGACTGTGGGGGCTTAAGTCGTCCTCAGAGACATAGTTATTAGAATGTTTGACTATGCTGAACAAAATGGCTATATCAAAAATTTTATCCGGTGACTTTGGGGAAAATGAGCGTAGGAGGGGGCATACTTGCCCTCCAATTTTTTTGGTCTCTTAAAATGGGCACTATGACTCTTATTTCCCGTTTGAATGAGACCTCTTGCGACATTCTAGGACCACTGGATCGATACGATCACCCCTGAGAAAAAAAAATAAACAGGCATCCGTCATCTTTTTTCTGGCAAAAATATACAAAATTCCACATTTTTGCAGACAGGAGCTTGAAACCTCTACAGTAGGGTTGTCTGACACGCTGAATGTAATTGTGATATTTTCATTATGATTCAATGATTTTCAGGGGGTGTTTCCTCCTTTTTTGAAAATACGGCAAATTTTCTCAGGCTCGTAACTTTTTATGGGTAAGACTACACTGGATGAAACTTATATATTCAAAATCAGCATAAAAATCCAATTCTGCTGAATTATCTATTGGTATCAAAATTCCGGTTGTTAGAGTCTCGGTTACTACTGAGACGGGTCGCTCTTCCTATACAGTTCTTTACCACGAACTGTTTGATATTGTATCTCGGTCTCTTACGAAAGGTTGCCGAAAAGCAGTAAGCCGGAGAAATAGTATTAATAAACACACCCTCGCCAGAATATTTAACGCCGTAGTTGCGCCTTCTATTGTATATGTATCACCGCTCTGGGAGTTACTAAAAGCTACCCAGAAAGACAGCTGTGCACTCATGAATACAAGCTGGCAAAATTTATGTTGCATTTACCTTTATGAGTTTCGAATAGTTACGTCAGTAGCAGTTACTGGATCATTGATCCTGTGACGAAAACTGGTGAAATTGAAGCAAAAGCTAGCCGCTGCAGCTTGCAACTCCTTGCTGATTCGCCGTTAACTCGTCTTGTCATGTAAATAGTTAGTATATATATATTTGTACCTTTACATGAGTGTCTTTTTGCAGGTCTTTTTACTTGTTTCAGTTAGATGAATGTCTTACTTATAATTCGTTACCACGAACTGTTTGATAATGAGAGAAATGTTGAGACGGCTAGGACACGTTCTGCGGATGGAGGATGACAGATTGCCAAAGATTGTCCTTTTCGGCCAGGAAAAGGACAGGAGGGCTGTCCCCTCCTCAACGCCTCGCTCTTTACGCTAAAGTTTTTATTGTTTTAAAAAATAAAGTTGTGAGACAGAGTCAAACTTTAGCGTAAAGAGCAAGGCGTTGAGGAGGGGACAGCCCCTTTCATATACGGAATAATTTCTGTTTGTATTAAGTTCTAATGTCGCTCATTACTTTCAGTTAAAAAAAAAACTTGTTTTTTTAGTTAATTTCTGAAAGTTTTTGAATTAATGCAGCTTTGATTTTGGCTCACCGTACATGAATAATTAAACCGAAATTCGCATTTTAATTTTCCTTTTTCTTATATGATTTGGAATCTTGGTGTCAAGATCACTTGGGTTCAAGGTAGCCTATAGCAGCATGTTTCAACAATAGCCTAGGAAAGGTCTTGTTACTTATAGGGCAGAAATTGGATATAAACCAAGACATAAACCACTTGATTTCCTGGTGATACAGAATACGCTAGGCCAGGGTTAATCACTCCTGTTGCTAGGCTGTCCTAGGGATATTTATAAGGTGGCCTAATCTTAAACTAAGCCAATAGATTTAAAAATGTAAACTCTTGCTTACCTGTCAATGATTTCCTCCAGTAATTGAGCTTAGTGAAGCAACAAATAGTAAAGCAAACAGTCACTAACTCACTAGACTACAAAACACTGATGTTGTGTACAACTAAGGTTATGCTCAGAGAAAAGTTAAATAAACACAAATCAAATTAAGCACATCCAATTAAATCCAGCAGGACAATGTTCCAAAGCACTAAATGAGTAATTAACAAAACAATCCTAATTTGTTTTTGTTTGTAACAAATTTGTTTTGCCAGGCTAGGTTAGTTTGCAGTAAATTTGTTTGATAGGCTAATTTGTTTTGCTTTAGCCTAGCTGTAAGATTGCAATTGTTGTTGTAGAAAATGACATTCTCGGCTGTCGTCACGATAAAAATATAATTGCATTTAATGCAGAAGCTACATTACAACATTTATTTACTATGGAGGGGGAAGGGGTGCAGGCTAGGTTCATGGACTTTAAATGTTTTAAATCAATTCAATTCTCTTCATGTATCTATTGTTATCAAAACTCTGTTTTTTTTAGTTTTGGTTATTATTGATTCGCGTCACACCTTACTAACAATTCGTTACCACGAACTGTTTGAAATACATTAATCTTTATTTTTTCCTGCATGAGAAGGTTAGGTTAGGTGAGAGAAAGGCAAAAAGTTAGGTGTATGGTTAGGTTAGGTTAGACTAGATTAAGTTAGGTTAAGTTAGGTTAGGCTAGGTTAGCCTACGTACGCGCGTACGTAGGCTAACCTAGCCTAACCTATCTTAACCTAACCTAACCTACCTTAATCTAGTCTAACCTAACCTAACCATACACCTAACTTTTTGCCTGTCTCTCACCTAACCTAAGTGAAAGTTTTTGTGCGTGTGTAAGTTTTTGTGTGTGTGTGTGTAAGTTTTTATGTGTGTGTATGTGTAAGTTTTTTTGTGTGTGTGTAATTTTTTGTGTGTATGTGTAAGTTTGTTTGTGTGTGTAATTTTTTTTGTTTGTGTAAGTATTTTTGTGTTTGTGCAAGTTTTTGTGTGTGTGTGTATGTTTTTTTGTGTGTGTCTAAGTTCTTTTGTGTGTGTGTAAGTTCTTTTGTGTGTGTAAGTTTTTGTGTGTGTGTAAGTTTTTGTGTGTGTGCAAGTTTTTTTTCTGTGTGTGTGTAAGTTTTTTTTGTGTGTGTAAGTTTGTGTGTGTGTGTAAGTTTTTGTGTGTGTGTGTGTAAGTTTTTTTGTGTGTGTAAGTTTTTTTGTGTGTGTAATTTTTTGTGTGTGTGTAAGTTTTTTTGTGTGTGTGTTTGTTTTTGTGTGTGTGTGTCTGTGTTTGTGTTTTTGTTTTTTTTTGTGTGTGTTTGTAATTGAGTGTGTTTGTGTTAGTTTTTTTTTGTGTGTGTTTGTTTTTGTGTGTGTGTGTATTTCTTTGTGTGTGTGTATGTTGTTGTGTGTGTGTGTAAGTTTTTGTGTGTGGGTGTAAGTTTTTGTGTGTGTGTTTGTAAGTTTTTGTGTGTGTGTAAGTTTTTGTGTGTGTGTAAGTTTTTGTGTGTGTGTAATTTTTGTGTGAGGGTGTAAGTTTTTGTGTGTGTTTAAGTTTTTGGGTGTGTGTAAGTTTTTGTGTGTGTGTAAGTTTTTTTGTTTGGGTGTAAGTTTTTGTGTGTGTGTAAGTTTTTGTGTGTGTGTAATTTTTTGTGTGTGTAAGTTTTTGTGTGTGTTTAAGTTTTTTCATGTTTTTTAGTTTTTTTGTGTGTGTAATTTTTTTTGTGTGTGTAAGTTTTTGTGTGTGTGTAAGTTTTGTGTGTGTGTAAGTTTTTGTGTGTGTTTTTGTTTGTGTGTGCGTTTAAGTTTTTGTGTGTGTGTGTAAGTTTTTGTGTGTGTGCATGTAAGTTTTTGTGTGTGTGTAAGTTTTTTTGTGTGTGTAAGTTTTTTTTGTGTGTGTATGTTTGTGTGTGTGTGTGTGTGTGTTTGTGTGTAAGTATGTGTGTGTGTGTGTATGTTGGTGTTGATGTATTTGTTTTTGTGTGTGTGTGTAAGTTTTTGTGTGTGTGTATGTTTTTGTGTGTGTGTATGTTTTTGTGTGTGTGTGTGTGTAAGTTTTTGTATGTGTGTAATTTTTTGTGTGTGTGTGTATGTTTTTGTGTGTGTGTGTGTGTGTAAGTTTTTTTGTGTGTGTGTGTGATTTTTGTGTGTGTTTATGTTTGTGTAAGTTTGTCTAAGTTTTTGTGTGTGCCCATTTTGAAGTTGGAAAATATCTATAATATTTGGAAAAATAGAAATGATCAATAACTAATTTCTTTTTCATTGAGAAAATTCAGAATAGAACTTGAACTTTTCTTCACTTCGTAGAGAAAATTAAAAATTGAACTAGAACTTTTTATCTTCCGAAAAAATATTCGCAAGTATGCTATAGCTTTTTCTATCTACTATGGAAAAATTTAGAATAGAAATTTAAATTTCTTTATGTCTTAGGTGAACTTAAAACTGAAGTGGAAGATTTTTATTTTTCTGGAGAAATTACAATTGGAGTTTGTTCTTTGGTAAAATTCAGAAGAGAACTTGAACTTTTCTATCTTCCATGAAAAATTAGGAACAGTATTTAAAATTTTTTCCTCTCTTTGAGAGAAATCTGACCTGAAGTGAAAAATTTTTATAGTATTTGGAAAAATAGAATTGATTAATAACTAATTTCTTTTTCATTGAGAAAATTCAGAAGAGAACTTGAACTTTCTTCACTTCATTGAGAAAATTTAAAATTGAGATAGAACTGCTTAGCTTCCGAGAAAATATTCGCAACTATGATATAGCTTTTTCTATCTACTAAGGAAAAATTTAGAATTTGTAAAATTGGTTTAAGAATGATATTAAGAAAGGAACTTGTTCTGAAAAGATATAATAAAACCTTTTGAAAAGTATTGCTTGATGTTGGGGTATTCAAAAAGCCTTATAGTAAAGTGGTGGGGGAAAAGATAAGTACTTCAACTTGTAAAATGGGCTTAGGAAGAAAATTACGTAAAGAACTTGTTCTGAAAAGTTATAATAAAGCCTTTTGAAAAGTATTTCTTGATGTCGGGGTATGCAAAAAAGTCGTAAAGTAAAGTTGTGGTTGAAAAAGATAACTACTTCAACTTGTAAAATTGGTTTAGGAAGGACATTAAGAAAAGAACTTGTTCGGAAAAGATATAATAAAGCCTTTTGGAAAGTATTGCTTGATCTTGGGGTGTGCCAAAGAGTCTCAAAGTAAAGTTGCGTTGGAACACATAAGTATTTTATATTGTAAAAGGGGCTTGAGAAAGCCATCAAGTAACTCGTCCGGTCTGAAAAGATAGTAAAAAACCTTATGAAAAGTTATGCTGAATATTGGGCTATCTGAAACAAATTATAATAAAATTTTGGGGGGAAAGATGGCTGATTAAATTTGTGCATGTAATGTTGGATGATTATTACACAAAGAACTTGTTCTGAAAAGATATA
The DNA here is from genome assembly GCF_049724085.1 of Artemia sp. Qi Xiang Cuo. NCBI lineage: Eukaryota > Metazoa > Arthropoda > Branchiopoda > Anostraca > Artemiidae > Artemia > Artemia sp. Qi Xiang Cuo. Next base: position 25,857,154 of record NC_142804.1, on the reverse strand, counting down.
ATAAAGCCTTTTGAAAAGTATTGCTTGATCTTGGGGTGTGCAAAAAAGTCATAAAGTAAAGTTGTGGTGAAAAAGATAAGTACTTCAACTTTTAAACTTGGATTAGTAAGGACATTAAGAAAATAGCTTGTTCTGAAATGCCTTTTAAAAGCATTGCTTAGTGTTGGGGTGTGCAAAAAATTGTAAAGTAAAATTATAGCGAAAAGGATGGTTGCTTCAACTTGTAAAATTGGTTTAGGAGGAATATTGAGAAAAGAACTTATTCTGAGATACCTTTTGAAAAGTATTGCTTGATGTTGGGACATTCAAAAAGCTGTAAAGTAAAGTTGTGGGTGAAAAGGATGGGTACTTCAACTTGTAAAATGGGTTTAGGAATGACATTAAGAAAGGAACTTGTTCTGAAAAGATATAATAAGGCCTTTTGAAATGTGGGGGCCCTTCTGTGTCTCAAGTGCACAAAAAAGTATTAAAAAATGGGGAGGGGACTCTTTGGGGGCTCAGGGGGCCTTTGGGGGTTTGGGGGGCCCTTGGGGGGCCGGGTGGTCCTTTGGGAGCCCGGGGGCTTCCTTTGGGGTTGGGGTAGGGGGATCGGAGCCCTTTGGGGGCTGGGGTAGAGGACCTCACAACACTGTTCAAATAGAACTTGTGTATTATAACGACCACAGAGTTTCACCCTCAAATCCTCTTCTAAATCATCTTCTAAAATGTCTCTAACTGTTTCGCCCAAATAATTCCCTAAAATTTCTAAGACGGTTTCGCCCAAGTAATCTCTAAACGTAGTATCTGCGAGTTCCATTTGTTTTGACATCCCTTCGCTGTCACATTTGAAATTCCTAGGAAACCCTTTCCCGCGTTAATCTCTTCATCTCTAAGATCAAAACATTCGCCCGGAAACATTTCTCCTGGATGAACACCAACAAATCAATCGACCTTGACATCATCCGTCAGACATTAATAAACTTCACCCGGAAACAATTCTCCTGGACGAACACCAACAAATCAATCAACCTTGACATTTCTTGGAAATCCATTTCCCCTAGGGAGTCTATGCCACGAGCTCATGAGGTTAGGTTAGGTTACGCAATCAATTTCTGGGAAACGTGTTCTCCCGTGGGATGCCATGCCCATATATGATGGCCCGTCGGACTGACAGCACAGATGTTCTCTCTAGGGACTATAAGTCCATATATGGACTCCCCCTCGGAGTTATAGGGTCCTCTCTATTCATATAAACCCCGACCCACCCACCCCCACCTACCAGAAAAAAAATCCCCCCTGAAAACGTCTGTATACTTCCCAATAACCAATACAATATGTTAACATTGGGTAAAGTTCATAAATTTCAGCCCTCCCCTTGGGGACTTCGGGGGATTAAGTCATCCTAAAAGTCATATTTATCATATTTTCGGCCATGCTGAACAAAATGGCTATCTCAAAATTTTTATCGGGTGACTTTGTGAAAAAAATGAGCGTGGGAGGGGGCCTAGTTGGCCTCCATTTTTTGGTCACTTAAAAGGGGCACTAGAACTTTTAATTTCCGTTCCAATGAGCTCTCCCACGATATTCTAGGACCACTGGGTGGGTACGATCACCCCTGGTAAAAAAAAACAAACAACACAAAAAAAAAAAAAAAACACGCATCCGTGATCTATCTTGTGGCAAAAAATGCAAAATTCCACATTTTTGTAGATAGGTGCTTGAAACCTCTACAGTAGGGTTATCTGTTACGATGAATATGATGGTGTGATTTTCATTAAGGTTCTATAGCTTTTAGGGGGTCTTTCCCCCTTTTTTCTAAAATCAGACAAATTTTCTCAGGCGCGTAACTTTTGATGGGTAAGACTAAACTTGATGAAACTTATATATTTGAAATCAGGATTAAAATTTAATTCTTTTGATCTATCTATTGGTATCAAAACTCCGTTTTTTAGAGTTTCGGTTACCATTGAGCCGGGTCGCTCCTTACTAACAGTTCGTTACCACGAACTGTTTGATCAACTAAAGTATTATATTTGCATCATATTTTGACATATTTTGACATTAGGATTAACCTAACTTCACTTCTCGAGTGCCTTCTGAATAATACAGGAGTACCTATTTGCTTTTCATGTATAGATTAGATAAATATTCAGAGAATCATCTTCCGCTAATGTTAGTTATTTTTTGTTTCTTTGAGCTTTGATTAGGAGCAAATAAATTTACGTCAGATCACCTGAAAAGGAAAAACCTGAGACAGTTCAGATGGAAATTATCGCATTACATTTCAGTGAGGCAGATTTTCCCGCCTCATCAGTCAAAAATGTGAAATGTGAGTTTTTTGACCATTGGGATTTAGCAAAAACAACAACAAAATATTCCGTATATGAAGGAGGCTGCCCCTCTCTCGATCCTTGCTCTTTTCACTAAAGTCTTACAGTTCTTGAAAAATACTTCTCTTTAAAATTCAACGGCCCTTGTGTCTGAGCAGTACTTTATAAAGAATTGTGCGAAAAAGTCAGACTTTAGCGTAAAAAGCGAGGGTTGAGGAAGGGACTATCTCCCTCATATACGTAAAATTTCTGTTCGTTTTAAGTTTTGATGTTGCTCTTTATTTTCAGTTGAAAAAACTTGTTTTTTTTTAGTCTAGCTTCTGATCATTTTTTCAAATTATGCCAAGAAATTACATTTCTTCCCCCTGAAAAATTTCCCTGGAAATTCCCCTGCAACTAGACCCGTGGGAGGGGTCTAGTTACCCTCCAATCTTTTTGGTCACTTAAAAGGGGCACTAGAACTTCTGATTTCCGATCTAATGAGCCCTCTCTCTATCTTCTGCGATCAAATGACTCGTATACGATCACCCCTGAAAAAAAAACAAATAAACGAAGCATCCGTTTTCTTTCTTCTGGCAAAAAATGCAAAATTTTATACTTTCGTCTATAGGAACTTGGAACCTCTACTGTAGGGTTTTCTGATATGTAGAAGCTGGTGATGTGATTTTCATTAAAATCTTTTAAATGTTTGAAGGCGTTTCCCCCTTTTTCGAAAATTGTGGAAATTTTTCCAGTCTCGTATATGTTGATGGGTAACATTAAACATGATGAAGTTTATATATTTGGAATCAGCATAAAAATTGAATTCTTTTTATGTATCTCCTGTTATCAAAATTGATTTTTTGGAGTTTTGGTTACTATTGAGCCGAGTCGTTCCTTACTTGAAGTTCCTTATCTTACAGTTCCGAACAGCATGAGGCCTGATGGGGTGAAATCTCCCTTCATGTTGGGGAGATTGTTGTTTAATTGTAATAATTATACTCTGTTTTGAAAAGTAAATACATTAAATTAGCTCTTTTTCTCGAAATATTGCTATACAAAAGTTAAATTTGAAATTTTTTCTTAAGGTCAAAATTTTTGACCTTTTGTCCCAATTCTTTAATGACTGCTCAAAGATATGTAACACGGATTTGGAATAAGAATTATTTTTAAAGCAATATAAACCTTTAGTGAACTGAGTAGGGGCTTGAAGAGAGGGCAGACCCTACGAAATAATTTCTGTTCGTTTGAAGTTTAATGTAGCTCTTTACTTTCATTTGAGAAAACTTGTTTTTTTTATTTAACTCTTACAAAAACCCCAGGTGATGATTTACTATACATGGTTTCAAATATAGTATCTAATAAGTTCTTAAAATGTTTTATTTTTTAGTAATGTATCAAATGCGGAACAAATTAATATAACTTACCGGACAAAAAGAATGAATGTTCTTTTAATCGTAGTGAGTCTAATACAAAAAGCCTAGCAACTCGTACTGCCAAAGAATAGGTTTCCAAACATCCCGGAGTAAACTAAAAGGCGGAATATAATCTCCTGCAACCAAAAATCAAAAGAAGCCTGATGTTATCAATGGCCACTAAGTCCACTTAAAAACTGAAGCTCGAAACTGAGAACAATATGGATAATTTGACTCCTTGATAAAGAGCTTCAAATCAAAGACTACAAATCTTAATCCTAAGTTATAACTGTACCTTAAAAAAAAAGTAGTTTGGACAATAGCTTTCTGATTTGTTTACCAGATTGAATGAATCTGTCCGTATTCAAATAGCTTCCCATAATATAAAAGAAAGACTGTATAAAGAAATCCGAATGAACAAATAAAAAAGATTGACAAAATACTGTCAACTGTTATTGGTAGCTCCGAGTATAGTGGCGCTAATTGATGATAATGTAGAGGGGATTTTTTTTTTTTTTTTTTTTTTTTTTTTTTCTAATGAAGATTACAAAAAAAGCGTTTTCAAAATTCAGGGGATAGTTTTTTCTCAGTTTTCTTTTAACGAAAATCAAAAGTATTTTCCAATATCAATTTGTTTGTTTTGATTTTACAATGAAAGATTAAAAGAACATATTTTTCAAAATCCCGAGGATTATCCTCCCCCTTTAGTTGGCACCCCTGTATGATATTTGTTAAAACCTTGTTATGGAGTTTTCAAGCTCCTATCTACTAAAAGACGTTTGCATTTGTTCCAAAAAAGTGGTCAAAGATGTGTGTTTATTTGTGGTTTTTTTTTTTTTTTTTTTTTTTTTTTTTTTTTTTAGTGTGATCGTTTTAAACCATTGGTTCTAGAAATTTTGAAAAAAACACAAGACTTTTAGTGTCCCCTTTTAAGGGGCAGAAAAGATTGTACTACTGCAAAATAACGATTTCTATCATTTTGTGGCGCGAAATCACCATTAGGTGCCAAATCCCAAAAGGTGCCAAAAAGCCATCGAGTGAAAATTCTGAAGTTGCTAATCGATTTAAAATTATCAAAAACTAGACATTGAGCTTTCAAGTTTCAGAGGTACCAATGCCGGGTGGCGGTTCATCCGTCCCTAAAGATGCACATAGCCAATTGAAATTAAACATCTTATAGACATTTGTTTTAAAGCTTCATTTAAATAATTTGATTTATTTGAGGTTTGATGATAGAAAAAAAGCTTTTTGGCCTTCAGAAGCTTTTTTCTTCAATACCAATATTTTTCATTGCCTTTTTTCCGGTGCATTGTGGTTCTCTTTGCCCGGGAAGTTGCAGCTGCAAGTTTCAAACTGAGCAGGGACGAAAAGATGTGTGGCCCATTTTTGGGCACCCCAACACTCTTCTCCCTCCAAAATAAAACACTTTTCTTTTCCTTAACCCAAGAAACAATACTTGAAAATTTTAAGCCAATCAAAAAGTAGCCCTTTTTATGGCTGTAGTTTTGACAGGACCCGTGCCTTCAAACAAAAATTGTTCTTGAACATTAGGATGTATTTGACCAGGGATGTACGGTTTAAGTTTAAAGCTACTAAAAATCAAGGTTTTTTGGCCCTTTTGAGGGCCCCTTTTCCAGACGAACTAATATTTTTGTCTGTTTTTCCGAATTTGGGTCCCTTGACCCAAGATGTAATTGCTAAAAATACGAAAAACAATATTTTCTGGCACAAGATTTTCGTGGCTGGTCCCCTCAAACTAATTTTACTTAAACAGGGTTTGCTTGGCCAAGGAAATTTACGGGGTGTGAGCTTCAAGTCGTTCAGAGAGAAACAAAAAAAGAAATTCGTACTTTTTTCAGGGGGTTGAAGCAATGTTTTTTTTCTGTTTTCTGGTGCATTGGATCTTCTTGAAATAATGAATTAAGGCTATAGGTTTTGAGCGGATAGCAAAATATTTTTGGCCTTTTTAAACTTTGTTTTGGGGGTCCCTTTCTACATTTGGTTTCCCTTGACCCCGGGACTAATGGTCAAGGCCATATCCAGGGGGCAAGGTTTTAATCACCCTCCCCCCTCGAAATTTTTTTTCGACTCATAAAAACGTAACAAAAATGTATATAAATACATTTTTGGTGCGTTGTTTACCCCCCCCCACCTGCCCTGTAAAAAAATACTGGTTACGCCCTTGATTATGGATGTAAGTTCAAAGTTATCTGGAATAATACATTTCTTGAATCGTTTCAGGGCTTCCTAACGCAAATCTCCCCCAAACAAATTATTTGGTTTCCTTAGTACAGGCAACGATTCTTGGAAGTTCAAACAAATCGGAAAGAAATGTTTCTGTGGCTAATTTCAGGTCCCTTACTCGGAGAATTTGGGGCAAAACTGAAAAAAAAATTTGGCCCGGAGAACGATCCATAAAAGTGTTGAACAAATCGGCCACCCAAATCTAACATACGAATTTCTCAGTATCAGTCAAAATAAACTTCCCGTAAAAGAAGTTTTTCAGAGAAAAGTAAAGAGCCATATTAAACACAGGACCAGCAAAGATAAATTTCTATAACAATTTAAACTTAAAACGACCAAAAAAAAAACTGTCAAAGAATAAACAAAGCCCAAAATAAACAGAGTCAAAATAAGCGATCATATAGATGAATGAATAAATCCTAAAATGAGTATAAATTAACTTGACTATTTAAGACCAACTTAAAATGAACAGAAGTCACTACGAACATGAGTTTGGCAACTGCCTCACTCCCCTCTCCTAAACGTAAAAGTTCTAACGACTATTGCGCCATTTCCGTTTGAATTTTGTCCCAATTCTTTAACAATAACCGCTGAAACACAAGGGTCGTTTAATTAGAACAATAAGACACTTTTCTAAAAGTACTAAAAAATTTTAGCGTAAAGAGCGAGGTGTTGAGGAGGGGGGCAACCCCCTTTATATACTAATAATTTTTGTTCGTTTTAAGTTTTAATGTTGCTTCTTACTTTCAGTTGAAAAAACTTCTTTTTTTTTATTTAATAGGAATAAGGATTCATTCCCTTTTAACTCCAATAGGAAGACATAAACAAAAACCTAATCTTCTTTGTATACGACGTGAATCTTCATCCCGCTGTTTTTAAAACCCTGAGCTATCTTTAAAAAACATTCTCTGCTTTTGTTAGAGAATTTAAATTTTCAAGGGAAAAATTAATGATTGGAACAAGTTTATGGAATAACTTCAAAAAGCTGTTTGTGCGGGAACAAAACAATGCGAATGATCAAGAATCTTTTCAAGATAGTGCAGAGGTGGTTTTAGAGGGGAGAGGCAGAGGGTGCACTTGCCCCGGGAGCAGAAATTTTTGGGGTGCAAAATTTCAAATATAGTCAAATATTGAAACCACCTCCCCGCGGAAATATCCTTTTGACAATTCAATCCCGGACAAGTACTCTAAACCCCTCCGTGCGTAAAATTGAGACACAACCTTGCGAATTACTGAGGATCCACAGGACAAATTATGAGCTGATGATTTGGGATTGAAAACTAAATATTCACATTTATCAACATTCAAAACAACACCAACATCCCGAAACATCATAGAAATATATTGCACAGATAATGCCAAAATAGACTTGGTTTGGCTTAAAATTAGCAGATCGTCCGTATACGCAACATAAGACACATCAGATAAATTATAAAAATACGAAGGCTTGATTTCTAATAATACATTTTGAATGCAAGCAATAAATAAATAAGGCGATAGCACTCCACTTCGCAGTATTCCAGATTGAACTGGTATATTACCGCAGTATCCTGTACCAGATTTTCAACGAAGAAACGAATTACTATAGTAAAATTTAAGTACATGTATGACAGAAGGGTTCAATCCAAACTCTGACAAAGAGTGCCGCACTTGTGCATGGCAAATACTATCGAATGCTTTAGACAAATCTAAAGTGCAAATATGTAATTTTAGTCTGGGCATCATAAAGAACTGAAGCTAAAACCTTATGCGCATGTTGGCACCCAATACGAGGTTGAAACCCAAATTGGTTTGAGTCTTTCGCAGTTCGTTCAATAATATATTGGAGCAGAACATGTTCAAAAATCTTACTAATATCGCAACCACGTTTAAGAATTGAAGTTACCGTTACGCAAAGGAAGGAATCAGGCACCATTGACAAACATAAACAGAACTGAAAAAGTAACTGGAGCTGAGCGACTAATGCCGGACAATCACAATGTAAATGGTGAGCGCTAATCCCATTAAGATCACTCGATTTAGACTTAAGTTTAAGCATACAATTAACAATACTTTTAGTTGAGACGGGAATAACATGACGTTGCAAAACTTTAGGTGGCAAAAATTTAGCACTGAAAATAATAATGAACACTATACTCAATCTTACAAAAAATATTTTTATAATGCCTAGCCAAGCAGATTCTGGGATAACATCACTGGTCCCTAAGGAATTTAGACGCATTAATGACTTCTTTCCATTGTACTGCACTTTTAGGGAACTCAGCACCATTGTATCGAACCCAACGAAGATACCGTTTAAACTCCGCTTTTGTCTTACTTTTTATATCAAAAACTTCGCCTCTGCCCACACGCAATCAAGATGCGAAGCCAGATTTTAGCACGATTTTTGACGGCTTTAAGACCCGGGCCTTCTTTCCAAATTAGACTTCGAGTTTTGAGTTTAACCCGGACAAGGGGGACAGCCACATTTTCAGCTTGTTTTATGCACTCAATTAAGCGACGGTAATAACTATTCAGTTGCACTCTGGTTTGTGTCGAATAAACAGTCGTGCACAGTAGATTAAAAGGGATCTTGATGCAGGACAACAGAGCTGTAAGGGTAGAAATATATAAAGACCAATAGGCTTTGCTCCACTCTCGTTTCACGCACCATTTTTTATAAGTAGTTGCACAAGGGTTATTAGATGGATCAGCGGTTAATCTCACAGTAAGGGGAAGGTGGTCAAAATTACGTTCGTCTTCGTCAACATTAACGACAGAACAGGGAACATCGGTGGAGCAGATACAATGATCAATTTTGGTCACAGTACCACTATTATGAATAAAACTGTAATTATGAGCTTTGGGTACTATACGGTAACCAATTGGCAGCGAATCTAAATTTAAGTTTCTAAAGTGGAGGAGCTATGAACATCACAATTGAAATCACGTATCACTAGCCACCGATACCCATGCTTTTCAATATTGCATAACAGAATTTTAAGGAATAAGCAGGCATTAGAAAACTTAGTAAGTGAAGCTAGACGTTTCTGATCGCAGGGAAGACATACATTTATAAATACGAGGCAACCATGTCGTATTGCCATAATATTATCAGAGGAATGAAATAAGACAGGTGACAAAGGACTGGCTAACCGTTTGATAACACATGCAAGGCACCCGGAGGGTCGGCCTTTTGTTTTGCAGGCATTGGTGGAAAATACAATGTGGTGGCTGCTTCTTCGTAGAGAGTTAACGGAGATGGCATGAAGTAAATGTTTTTGCAAGAATAAAATGTCAAAATCATTCATTTTTTTATTTAATGGGCCATCTTTATCTTTCGTGCAATTGATATTAAAAGAGCAGATTGAAACGGACAATTCAACAATCATTTCCGAATCACACGTTTGCTCAGGACATCACGCAAAATACGACATTTTAGGCTACACGTTGCGTGACTACCCTCACAATTAGCGCATTTTGGATTAAAAACATAGGGGGAATCACGGAATGATACATGAGAGCCGGCGCAACGGCTGCATTTTGTTGGCTTATCGTATTTGGTTTTCATGTGGTTGTGAGATTGACGATTATGACAGCATCGGGGCAGGTGCAGGAATTTAGAGACCTGGAAGGATTCATAACCCACCTTGAGCCCGAGTTGTAGGCTATTACTCTGGGCTACAGCATCGGCAAAGGTAATTTTCACATTCAGGGAATTTCCCAAACGTTCAGCGTCGATGACACCTTCACATTCCTTAAAAATCATCGCATCATAATTAGCGAGCAATCCCTTAACAATGCCATGAATTTTTTTCCAAGCACCATGACTTCACAGCTATTCAACACGATTGGAGCCGAATCACTGAAAATCTTTGCTGCAGATTGACTAATCTGAACGAACAGCTTATCGCCAGATGGCTTCGAAATGATAACGGTGGCGGTCCTTTCAGTATGGGGACTAGCATAAGGAATGGGATGTGACGGAAAATTTAAATCATAAGCTGTTACCTTTTCTTTGATGTTTTTAAGGGTACTACCCAGAGCACAAATTTTGGCAGCAAGTTTATGATAAGCAACAGAAGGATTTACAGGCACTTCAGTGGGTGAAATGATTACGTACGTTGGCACTGTTAACTCCTCATTTTCGCATTTCCGAAGCAAATCAATCATATCTTTCACATGCCAAATGGAGGCATTATCACCTTGTCTCCTTGTGGTTGTTTTGGTACTAGGCTAGGGTATATTTCTGCCCATAAATCAACTTTAGCATCTTTGAGAATATTTTCAGGAAAAAACTCCACTGCATGACTAATAATAACTTCATTATCAATACCCGATCGAATGTTAGATTGGATAAAATTAAGAGCAGATGAATGCGAAAACATTATTATTTTTACTTAGCTCAACCCAAAAATGTCTAGGTCTGAAACATAGCCAAAATTAATCCCTTATCCAGGTAAAAAAAAGTCCATCAAATTTTCATATGCAATCATTAAAACTAGCGTTAAAGTCCATATAAATCTGCACTCTCAATGTTAGGCTATAATATATTCCAAAGTTAATCCGGCTTAAAATTGAACTATTGTACACTGGTCAGATGCCAAATGAGTATTGGTTACTGGGAAGTATATAAACATTTTTTGGGGGGTTTACTGACGGGTGGTTACGTGGGAGGATCTTGCCATGGAGAAAATTTTCTTGCGGTATTGGAATTTTCCACGGAGGGGGAGCCGAATTTCCCGTCATTATTTAAAAAACGACCAGAAATTAAATAAAAAATAAGTTTTTTCAACTGAAAGTAAGGAGCAACATTAAAACTTAAAACGAACAGAAAGTATTAAGTATATGAGGGGGATGCCTTCTTCATAATAATACCTCGCCCTTTACGCGAAAGTTTTTGTAGAACTTTAAAAGCAGCTCATTATTCTATTTATTCGAATATCAGGAGTCATTCTTAAATGATTGGAACAAAAAGTCCCTCTCATATGCGTAATAATTTCTGTTTGTTTTAAGTTTTAATGTTGTTCCTTAATTTCAGTTGAAAAAACTTATTTGTTCTTTTATATAATTTTCAATAAAAATGAAAGCAAAGCTAAATCATCATATTAAATATCCTTAAGTCCCACATAAAGTGAGATTTTGCTAACACCGAGATTTAGCTACTGTTAAGAGCCTATCAGAATTTTTCATAGATTTTCGAGCCAGTCATGAAGTCCTGTGAAAAATCTAATTGTCTCAAATTAGGGCTAGCTAAATCTGGTTATTATTAAAACCTCAATGTTAATGGACCCTCCACGACATTACCTCACGGGAGTTTTAGTTTTTGCCTTTCTGTTTTGCTGGTTTTTGTAGATTGTTTTATTCAAGCAAAACTGTGATAAGTCAATTGCTTGTTCCAAGACAATGTAGAAGAACCGCAGAATAGTAAGGACAAATATACTAAACAAATCCCAAAGAAAGAAAGGAGGCAAAGATGTTGACTTGAGTAAAATACTATACCGAATCAATATCCCTGGATTAAAATGATGATTATACCAATCGGTTTTAATCAATTCAATAGTAAAAGCATCAACAACGGCCAGAAAATATAAGTACTTCCAATTTGATAACACCAGAATGTTGACATATATTTTATTCCACCATTTAGGGTAATTTTTATTTTGGCCCTGTCCGGTTTCAGGTTATTTAAGTAAACCGATCACAGTAGTTTGGAACTATTGATTTGATGGCCAAATTTTCGATCACCTTGTCATTATCTTGAAAAAAAACTCAAAAAAATAAATAAAAATAAATACGGTACTTACGTTTTATACAAAACACAACCGAGAAGCTAGCTCTCTTAGATGTGAGAAAACCGGTTTTATCTGTCTGTATTCAAAGATATTTAGCTAAGGTTCAGTGAAAAAACTACGATGAAGTATATTTTAATTAACTAATTAATATATAGAGTTGGTATTTTGGTTAGGTTAGGTTGGGCTAGGTATTTAATATAATGCGTCTTGGGCGGCCTGTTTTCCTTAATTTTTCGTCCTATTTTCCATAATTTTGTTTCTAAATTATTATATTTTGGCATATTTTATTATGAATAACCCGACTTCACTTCTCGAGTGTGTTTGGTATAGTACTTAAGTACCAAAAATACTATTTATTGGAATGCTTTATTATTGTTTGCTGGAAAAAAAAACATGAAGGAGCAATCCTTATGATTTCACGATTTACGAAAAAGAGACATTAGTGAAATTTGGCATACAACCAAAGCACATTTTTTCTTAGATAAAACGCAGGACTAGTCATTTTCATTCCCTACTGACCTGCCATAACATTTTCACAGTAAGGCAATAGAAAAAAATCAACAATAAAATTAATTCTTCTTTATGGAACAGGAATTATTTTTATAAGACTCTGTTTTTGACTACAAGCTATTAACCCTAAATATTTGCAGTTCTTTAAAAGAAAAGAAAAAACTAATCCTTAGTGACATGGGCGTATCTGTATAAGTGGCTATCTATACTAAACAAAACCTTAAAGAAGCAATTTTATTATTTTTTTGATAAAATGAAACACTGGTGAAATTGAATCTTCTACCAAGGCTTATTATTTCTTAGCCGGGGAATATTCCATCTTCATTTCCTATTGATTCGCCATTAGTTTGAGCAATATTTTCTCGAGGCAATAGAAGATATCAACAGTAAAACTAATCTCTTTCTGTGCGACGTGAATGGCATCCCCCTTTTTCAAACTCGAAGCTATTTTCTTAAAAAATTCACGATTGTTTCTTTTATCCTTCTAAATAACAAAGAAAGGAAATATGTAATTTATGAAAAATCATTCTTTATGAAAAGGAAGGAAATGTGAATCCTATGAAATTTCCATGTAAATAAGTATTGTTCTTCCGACATATCTATACTCAAATAAACAATTCAGATCGATTAAGCTCATGTTTGATAGTGTCTTTATTCTTAAGAAAATTTTATAGACTTGTAAAATTAAAAACTTCACTTGTACGAATGACCACTAATAAGGTTCTAAGGTTACTAAGGTTCATATTCATAGCAAGACTAGCAGTAAAGCCCGTTGGACGACAGGCATAAGAAAGAATAAAGCCGTAGCGTATTCTCTGTTTTGAGAACAAGTAAAAAAATATTTTACCCCTCAACACAGCTTTAAACCCCCATACCCCCCTCTCAAACAAAAATTCCTTAATATTTTTACTCGACTCCCCAGCAGTGAGACAGAACAGGTACTCTTACCAATACTGTGTAAATTATTTAATTCGTCACCGTTCAAAATAAATCTACTGATTATATGAATAATAAAATACACTTGCTTGACCTTTAGCTTTAGGTATCTGTTTTTTTTTTTTCATTGCTGAAGATTAGTGGTTGGCTGGGAGTTTCGGACACGTTCGAAACCTCTCAAGTTCGAAGCGAAGGTTTAACTTCGCTTCATAGTTAAAGTTTATGTTGAAAGACTGGCTTGTTAAGACAACTGCCGTAATTCAGAAGCAGCTATGTTGCAAGATGCACATTTTAAAAGGAAAATGGGGACTAAAAACTCAGCCCTGCATTTTTTTTGTTGTCAAGAAAATACCAATACTAGATTTACATCAATATAATTCTAGGTAAAACTAGAAATATCACATTATTGCATCTTTTGAATTGCCTCAGCCGTGATTCCTTTACGTGACTATTTCCACAAGTTGCTGCGGGTCAAGTGCATATGACTCACTCCCGTAGCGTAGTGCAGAGTTGCCAACTGGACACATTTTATGTCAAAAGGACACATCCCCATATGCCAGGATAGAATGAAATAAAAGGGGAAAAAGTGACACATTTTACATATTTGGGACATAAAAGGGCAAAAAGGGACATATTTTATAAATTTATTACGTATTACGAAACATTTCCGCACTGGATTATATATTTTCGTAGAAAAAAAATGTTACTTTTCACCAAAGTGGTGCTTTTTCTCGGTATTACTTTTTGAGCATTATGGTTTTGCCAGAGATGTTGTAAGTAAAAGAATTTCTCCAAAATAAGGGTTTTACATGTTTATATGAATTTCGTGCTTTCACACTTGGGCATTTTGTATGAATGAATTATGTGAATTTTTTTCGTTTTAATTATATTTTATGTTACCTGCCCACTTTGAAAGAGGTTTACAAAGCGTCTTTTGGTCAATAATACAACAGGAAAAAAATCACCTCTAGTTTTTGAGATTTCAAGATGGACACATTTTAGCTAAAAATGACATATTTCTGGATGCTCCGGGGACACATTCATGGACCAAATAGTTGCCGATCCTGGCACAGTGCCGTGTATTTTCAGGTAGTTTTCAGCTACATTCATATGAATATTCGAACCGACTAACATTCAGAATAGATTCACAAATGCACTTTTTAGATCTGCAAAGTTGCACAATTTGAATTCTAATTCCTCGCCCCTATGAATCTGCTGTGCAAATTTTTGTGCTACAGAATTTGCTGCATAAACTACTAAGTTATCATAGCCTTCTTTTACATTGAAATAATTATTTAAGTCATTACTTGTGTACCAAGTGGTTCTTTGTACCACTTTTTCTCTTGTAGGGTGTTTAAAGTCTTAATTCTGCTTATCAATAAATGTTCATATAAATACATGTATTTTTTTTTATATAGAGATATCGACAAGGCCCACAATAAGCCAGTTTTTGTCCTGCAACGGTAAATGTGGGCTGACTCCTGTGACTCCTGATGGAAGTACCTGTTACTGCGGCCCAACATGTTTGAGCGAAGGCACTTGCTGTATGGATTATACAATCTATTGCTTGTCAAGTAAGTATACTTCATCATTAAGGAAATAGGCACAGATAGGATGGTTTTAACAATTTCCATTAAGCATATTATCTCGAATGATGATCAGCGCCTTATATATTAGGACCCTACCCTAATTCTCATGCTTAGGGAGTTTGTTGACCTAGAGGGTTTTTCTTAGTTCCTATTGTACATCCACTAGGTTAAATAATAATCTAAAGCCGAACTCGCCAGCCATGACAAAAATCTTTTGTGGTGCTTAATCACAGTAGCAACAATTGTATATATAAATATTATTATTTTTTTCTCTTGGTTTTAGATTTTATTCTTTTATTTTTTTCTTGGTTTTAGATTTTTTGGTTTTTTTTTCTAGATTTTATCTTTGTTTTTCGTTGTTAAAAAGCCACGTTTCATGCGGTCGATGTATCCTTGTCGTTTTATTTTGTTTTTTTCTTCTACTGACCCAAGTCCTATTTGTTTTAATCATCTTGAGATTTTTATCTCTCTTTATTTTTATCCACTAGGTTTTACTCTGTTCACTTCAACTAATCAAATGTTTTGAAAGTTTAAGGATCTCTTGAGATTTCAAGCTAGAGATGTGATAAATAGGACTTACAGTGTGTGTTTTCAGCTAAGATTGTTTTGCGTGCCTCATCGTCGGCTGACCGTCACAAGGACAAAAGGCCTATTAGCGAACTCTGCCAGGGGACTAGTGATCATAGAAAACTGTTGAGTATATGTGGTTTGACTGCGAAATTTGACTGAAAACAATTAAAATTTACCTCTCTTTCGTCAGCAAGCTTGTCAATCAAAGCAGGTACCACCACTGGGGTCTCCCAACGCAACCAAATTGCTTAAGAGATAATTCATTTGAGATGACTTTTGGCATTTTCCTAACAGGTATGCTAGAACTTTTTTAGGAATTGCCTTTTCCTGAACTAAGATTTTCTGGAAAGTAGGTATGATCTTTTAGTTTTCTGTAATTTATTAAGATCTCTTATTCAAGTTCTACAATTTATGGCAAGAACACTCAATCAATCCTAAACATTTTGGCCACACAAACTAATAGAGTTTATAATGGACGAGATAGTGTGATCTTTTAAGGCATCGCATCTTCTTGAGATTGAGTCAACACTGCCCTTCTGATGTTGTTGCTCCAAAGGTAAAATTAAGATCTAAACCTTCCTTGTAAAATTTGTAAACGTTGATTGTAACGCTTATCAATTAGAAAATAAACTATATTTTTCTTCATATGAAGCTAAACTACGGCTAATTGCTCATACTTACTAAATTTTAGGCTCGAGTTCCAAACGTAGAAGTTAAAAGAAGTATTATGGTTACAGCAGAGGCTACAACCTTAGTAAACAGTAAACCACGGCCTATTGCAGCCAAAATATAAAAAAAGTCCTTTTAAGACACTTTCGAATGAGAAAAATCTCTCATGTTTTAACATAGTAACTTAATTAGAGAAACTAAATTTCTCTATAGTAACTACTAACTACTAAAAATAGTAACCAAAAAAGTAATTGCTCATAATTACTAAATTTTAGGCTCGAGTTCCAAACTTAGAAGTTTAAAGAAGTATTATGGTTACAGCAGATGCTGCAACCTAGTAAACAGTAAACCACGGCCTACTGCAGCCAAAATTAAAAAAAGAGGCTTTTTAATAGACTTTCGAATGAGAAAAATTTCTCATGTTTAAACATAGTAACTTAATTAAAGGAAAAAAAATCTCTATTTTAAAAATAGAAACTACCAATGACATTCAATTGAGCAGTAATTTATTACGAGAAGAATTTTCTGAGAATTAAAAAACAGTACTAAAGTCCTCAAAAATGAAGTCTTGTTAAAGTAAAAAGGACGTTATTAGATTTTCCATTGTTATAAAGCTATAAACAGAGTTTTACAGTGCTCCACCTGGAAGTAAGAGAAAATCACATTTTTACATTGCCGCTCTTGTTTTTCTCCTTTTTTGTTTAAACAAAAGTCACCCTTGCAATATAAAACAAATTATAGCATACAAATTAGTTAAATTTAACCCAGGCTGTTTGGCCTTTTGACGACCTTGTTTTTTAGCTATGGTGTTTGGTATTTGATTATCAAAGCCAGAAATGACTCAACTTTATTGTTAAGCTAGCTACATCAGTGCTGTTATATCCTCCTTTATCTGATGGAAGGTAATTAGTTAGATGAAAGCCTTTTCTGGTTGAAGTGAGTTGAAAAAAGGACACTGTTCATTTATCTCTATTCGCATCAAAATGATCTAAATTGAATTCAAAAGGAGCGAATAAACTTGAAATGAATGAGATAGAGAGTTAAGATAGAAAAAAAGAATTAGAAAGAGCAAACGTGTAAGAAATCTTGACTTTGGTGATTCAGAATGCACAAGGAACACATTTTACTGGAGTGACAAAATAGTGAAATCCGACTTCCGATGTCCTATCTTTTATTAATGAGAATTGGTTTTCAAGGTCTTAGAGTTGCTAAAAAGACTTTTAAAGCTTCAGTTTCCAACTGAGTAGGCTATACGTGTGAAAAAACGTGAATTTAGAAATTTTGAAACCCCTGGATTATTGAGACCCTAATGAGACATGATAAAAGAAAGGATTGAACGAATAGGTAAAGTATTGTGGTTTCAGTGTTAGTTATATCCCTAAAAATAGAAAATGTCAGATAATACCCATCATGCACGTTTGCATAGGGTTCCGTGGAAATGGCCTATTAAATCGTGAGACGTATTTCCCCATTTCCTGCGTTTTTTTCTGTCCCCCCCCCCCCATAAAGACCCCTTTGTTAAACACATTCCTGTCTACGTGCTCTACACAAAGTGACTTAAATAAGTCAAACAACCGTTTGCTTACTTGCCCTTTTTGCCACATATTATAACTAAAAAATTTGAATAAAAAAGAGACCAAAGGAAAAGTAAGCAGCAAACAAACAGTATACACAGCAACTGCTAATTGATCGGTCTCAATTAGCTGACTTTGATGGCTAATTGAATTCAAACAAATATGAAATAATATTTGAGAAGTAACCTTACTTTGTTGGCACGCTGTGGTAGTACTGATAATTGTAAAACAACAAAACCATAACAATAAAACAAATGCAACTCATTACACTGGAAACAGGTAACACCGCTCCGAAATTGTATAAAAAGTCTTTTTTTAATTACAAGTACCATGATTTTGAATAAAAAATTACGAAAATGTGTAATGTATTTTGAAGGCTATCGCCGTGAAGTATCTGATCAGCTTAATCCAAAATGTAATAGAATAAAATGTGATATAAATCTTCATCAACTTTTCTGCCTTTAAGTGTATCACTTGACCATCTGCTGTAGGTTCCAAAGCCTGTTACCAACTGTTGGAAGCTAGTTAGCAATTACTTATAGCTTTATTCCCCTGAAAGGTTACTTCAGTCAACTGCAAGTTCAGCATCTATAGCTATATAAATGTTAATAAAGCTAATTGAGTAACCAGAACTTCGTTTTGTAGAGAGTAAAAATTATTTGGGGTACAGATAACTATAACAAATTCATTATTATCTAGATAGGTTTAAAAGTTATTATTTACATCTGTATTCCAAATCCTGGTATATCTGGCCTGCTTGAAATCACCTTAGTTCTACAAGTATGCTGCTGATGAAAGCAAGAATAATCATAATCAACCTTAAAGCTTTTAAAACACTGACTTCAGTTGTTCAATATTGAATTTTGTGAAAATCCAGAGGCACTGGGAAAATATGGCGAATACTGAGTCTTGGCTCATTTAGAGAAAATGAATAAATTAACTCAAATATCATGCCAGTTTCCTCGCATGTATTCGGTACCACTAGCCACAGGCACGTGTTGGGGATTTGGGAATTTTGCATAATCTTCCACGTTTCTCAATAAATTGCTTATTTGTGGTACGTTTTAAGAAGTTGTTAGACGCCCAATGAAGTGAATGAACCAACCAATTGAATGCCAGTTTTCTTTTACTATTTTGCAAACACAGTTCTTTCTGACACTCATTGGTTGCTAGGCTTTACGTTATATCTGTAAAATCTTAAATGAAAACAGAGCTTTTCTCCGTAAAAAAAGAAAAGAAAAAAAAGACTTTAGTGTCTGATTTTAAATAAGAACAACAAACATAAAAAGCGGCAATATTATATTGAAGTCTTTACGATCGCTATCAGCATTTTGTGCTACTGAGCACATTATTATTTTTTTTTTTTAAACTGAAGAAACTTAATTTAAGAAACTTAGTGGCGAAAATAGTGGGACCTTGACTTAGTAAAAGCTAAACTACTGCAGTGGCCGACTTGTGCTTTTTAAACATTTTTTTATTCATAAACTTAACTTGTTTAAACTTGTCCTCTATATATTTCAAATTAACTGAAATTGGATCCAAATAATTTTCCTTTTTTCCAGTATCTCTCTAGAAACTCCATTTCTCAAATAATATTGGCATGGACAATCAAAATTAAATATATGGAATGAGGCAGCTGAACCTTAGTTTCTTTTTGTGTCAATGAAGATCACAGTGAATAGAAATGAAACAAAGAAATGAAATCCTTACTTGGATTCCACGATCCACCGACTACTAGGTTGATATCTAGTCATAATAACACAGGCGAAGATTCATCTTTTTTTCTTTTTTTTTAACGTTTGAAATTGGGAGATTCTAAGTACCAAGCGAGTAAACGCAGGTCTTTTGACTTGTATATTCAAAAGCCGGCTTCACGCACTTCACGAATGGGCTAAATGTAAATCTCTAAAGGAATTTATCGCCTGGTATCTAATTCCACTAAAAAAATAAAATTAAAAAATGCAGAGACCATCTCTTAGGTTTTTAGACTCTTGCAGAAGCGATACTTGGGATGTTGTCAGCAGAGGCGTCTTTAGACTTCTTTTATTGGGGGGGGGGGTCTTCGTAAATTTTAATGAATCGCTACCTGATTTATGCCGAATTTTCTGAAGAAATCAAGAATTTTGCTAAATTTCGGTCGATTTGGCAAAATTTCTGCCAAAATCTTCGCCTTCGGCGAAATTTTTCCCGGATGCAAAAAAAAGTTGGGGGTGGCACGCCCCTCCCTGACCTCCCGCCCCCTCGGGACGCCCCTGGGTGTGAGCCTAGTGAATAATGAATATCGATAAGCGGAACTTTGGATTTCGTCACATTTGTAATCAGAACTGAGAACTATAAATCAAACAGTTCGTGATAACAAACTGTAAATAAGGAGCGACCCGGCTCAATAGTAACCGAAACTCTAAAAAACGGAATTTTGATACCAATAGATACATCACAAGAATCGGATTTTTATGCTGATTTCAAATATATAAGTTTCATCAAGTTTAGTTTTACCCATCAAAAGTTACGCGAAAAAATGAGAAAAAGTGCCTTATTTTCGAAAAAAGGGGGAAACAACCCCTAAAAGTCATAGAACTTTAATGAAAATCACACCATGAAGCTCCTACCTGCAAAAATGTGGAATTTTATATTTTTTTGCCAGAAGAAAGATCACGGATGCGAGTAGAAAGGCCCCTATTGACACGGGACGAACATAATTTATGCATGTTTTTATGGTTTTTGTCACTGAGAATGAATAAACTGGATTTTTCTAAATTTGATTTATTTTCATAACTTATGGGTTCTAATGGGATCAATTACACCTCTTTCAAGTTTGAGGTATTTGCTTTTGTTGTTCGTCTCAGTATATTGTTTCTAGAGCGAAGTTTGCACCTTCACCGTAACGAGGAGGAATATATTGACCTAGGATAAGAGGGGGAAAATGAATTTCCGAGAAATTTGATTGCGTAATCGACTAGGACAAGTGATTTTCTGAGAAATTCATTGCGTAATCGAAGGGGAGAGAATTTCCGAGAAATTGATTGCGTAATCGCCTAGGACAAGTGAATTTCTGAGAAATTGATTGCGTAATCGAAGGGGAGAGAATTTCCGAGAAAATGATTGCGTAATCGAAGGGATCCGGGACATACATAATTTATGCAAGATTTTATGTTTTTTGTCACTGAGAATGAAAAAACAGTATTTTTCTCACTTTTATATATTTTCATGGTTTATTAATGTCTAATGGGGTCAATGACGCCTCTAAAATTGTTTCGAAATCGAAAATGTTCCCTTTCTTTTTGTTGTTAGAATGTTAGGCTAACGATTCAAGATCAGTCTAGTCAGCAGTTAGAGTGATAGGATTGAAAAATGAATAAAATTTGAGAAAGAGAGAATTAGATCGAATCTTGTGTTTATGGAAAAACATTTGATTTTGGATGATAATTTTCTTGAGTTATCTCTTAAACACAGGATATTCCCTCGGGAAACATTTGAAAATATAAAGAGGACTGATTCATCCCCATTAGACAATTGTATGAGACTTCGTTAATTTGAATCAAATGTTTATACTCAATTTGTTGATATATTAATTTGAACAAGGCATAAAAATATTATAGATATACTTTTGAAAACATTGCCATAGATTCAATGTAGATGGCTCCACCACCATTCGACAGAGGTGACGTCACAGAATTACTCGTCTCCCATTCCTCCACCCTGAATTTATTGAGCGAGGACGATCAGTTTCGTTTTAGCTGTGAGAGAGTTGACATCGGAAAAAAATGTTCTATACATGTCCACTATGCATGTACACTCTTAGCAGTTGGAGTCAATGTGAGAATTGTACAATTATTGATGACTATAGTGAAAAGTGCAAATTATGTAATACTTGTAAATTACATAGAGGCTATGCAGTACAAATTAAAGGATGTAATTCATGCCTTGAAGAGATTTGTGACTCTCACCCTAGAGGACATCTGTGCTCCAATTGTCACTATGATAAATGTGATCAGTGGGAGAATACTTATCCGCTATGATTAAAAAGAATCCTAAACGTGATTTTTGTTTATTTCTACGAGATTGGTATCGTCGTGGATTTAAATTATTCTGGGAGGAAGAATCTGGTCTACGACAATTTGGTTTCTACGTCATCGTTGTGACGACACTGCCTATTATGACTATAAACCAAGTGATCTTTATTTGGCAGTTACCGAATGTGATTCACCATTTGAAAACACTGTATGTGATATTGCTCCCAATGGACAGATTGAAACTTGTGAATTTCAAGATATGAATGCAAATAGTATCATTGACTATACAAAGAGATATGACAAGAGTGAAGTTACATTGTACTCTAGAAAATGTGACCCTGACTTTGCAGCCAATAAAGACCAATTTACAGTAAATCCAAAGGATTTATCGTCACTATTGGTTCACGACAGTTGCCTAAACACTGAAGAAGAAGAAATCTAAAGTGAAGATATAAAGACATAGTTGTATATGTACATTTTATTAATAAACAAATTCACAAAAAAATTTTAAGCACTTTACTCTTAGGGCACTGAAATTTATATTATACAGGTCCGAGAGGATATTTTCCACTAGAAAGTCTGTCAGACGTGGATTGTCTAAATAAATGTTGAGAAACTGCTTGTAAGTATAGCCGCGACATCGGAACACAAAATATAGTAGTGCATGGAAGCCACAGCTTTTATTCGTCAGATCCTGCACTCTTCTCCGATTTTGAATAATAGTTTTCCCACTGCTCTCAATATAGTTGCTGATGTGGGGTGTGTAGAATGTATAGGGTAGACCAAGAGGATCAAAAAATTCAATCGTCTTCATTGATTGAAAGATGCACAACCAATGACCCGTCAGCACAGTCGACGGACTGCTATTTACAATAATTAAGGTATTGTTGCCACTTTGAATTTTTCCAAGAAAGTCCGAGGGCAGACAATAGGATTTGTACTGGGACATGTAGGGATCCATATTAAATACATTGATTATTTGACTGGTGTTCATGGTGCCAAGTCTAGTAGAACACTGCCTTCGGGAGTGATTTCCCCAGAGGTTTCATACTGATTTAGTGAGATTAGTGCAATACTCTCAGCCAATGGGTTAGCAAATGTACGATCGAAACGCACGCTCCCCGTTCGTATACTCATGTCCTGCGTGCCAGACAAATCTAGTGCAATGATACCAAATATTTTAGCAAGCTGTTCTTCGGTCGTACTATTTTCAAATAGTTGCGAATCATGATCTAAGGTTTGCATGGTCAACTCATACAATGTTCTATAGGATTTATCAAAAGATAGATTGTAGAGTGGGATGCCGTTTACTTTGCGCACAAGAGATGAAAGTCCAAACATTTCGAATTTATGCGGACATCTAGTCCACGATCCTATTGCACTAGCCCTTTTTACAAATGCCAAAGCGAGTTTTGACGGAATTTCGCCATTGATAAAGGATGAGTCGGTGAAGGCGCGTGACCCCATGGCAATATGACGTTGATTGAAGAACAAGAAGTTTAATATTATTTCCACTGGCTCTCAGTTTTTCCACTGCCAAAGCAACAGAACTCATAACTTGTTGTTTGCGTACATGAAGTATTGCCGAGGTGAGGGAGAGACTTACATCAGGATTGGCAGCAAGTTCTTTTCTCAATATGAAATTGGATGGGGCAAGCATCAATTTTATATCCACTTTAATATTGGGTGGTAGCCATTGGGGTATATTAAATATTTCATGATATATTTTTCCAACTAGATGTAATTACCTAGTTTTAGCATTCTTAAGTGCATCTGTACTGTCAGTATTAGTAATATATTTATATCCATTGGAGGTGCCTCTCAATTCCTTGTATGACTTGGGTGTCATCAGCATGAATTGCATATAGCTTGTATAATTTGAGAGATTGTTGCTTGTGCTCACCAGTGCGCCATTTATGTAGACACTGATTTGACGAAATAAATTATGTAATATACAATTTTCATAGGATATTCCATCAGCAAGAATTGGCAATGTATTATCGGATTTCCGGACTTTTA
Organism: Artemia sp. Qi Xiang Cuo; assembly: GCF_049724085.1. Lineage (NCBI taxonomy): Eukaryota > Metazoa > Arthropoda > Branchiopoda > Anostraca > Artemiidae > Artemia > Artemia sp. Qi Xiang Cuo. The sequence continues at coordinate 25,833,553 of NC_142804.1, read as the reverse complement.
TTTGCAAATCTATAATTGTTGAAGAAATGTCCATAAAGTAGTCATCATTGGAATAAATATGAATGTGGATATTATCGGAGAGGGGTTGTTGAGGATAAAATTGTTCATAGTATCCATGCTTGACACTCACATCAACATTTTCAGCATTGAATAGATTCAGTGAGGCGGTGATTGAAGGTTGAGAATCCTCATGCGGTTGGTATGACATCTTAAGAGAAGAAATCTAGTTTCGATCTAACAATTCTCTTCCTGGGACTTCTTCTTCTTCTACTACTGTTTACAGTACGTGTTGGCTTTTTCCTTCTTCTCTTTGACAGGGGCGATGTCTTTCGGTTCTGACCTGAGTAGAGACTGATGAGTGATGCATTGTTTCTCAACCTTTTTAAATCTTTACCATTTTGTTTTATTTTCTCACCACGGGTTCGTGCACTGGACCTAAGATTTTCCGAAGTACTTATTTTAAAATCCTTGCAAGAGCCCCAATCGTATAGTGTAGAAGCTCCAAAATCTGTCGCAGCCGGTACAATGTATTTTCTAGCCAGTGGTAATGCAGAATGAAACAGCTTAGCAAACCAACTGCCAGAACCGTAGCCATACATTGATGAGCGGCCTTTGTAATAGTCCATTCGATTGCCCTGTTGTCTTGGGCCAAGAGTATTAACATAGCAGTCAATATTAGGACAAATAAAAACCACTTTTATATTATTAGAGATCTTGTTGTTGTTGAACGATGGGACGAGAATGGCATGTAATCATAGCTAAACTTTTGATATTGCTAGGGGATCACCTAATTGACTTCGTAGTGTTAACTGACAGAGTTCCAAATATGAAGTGTTTACGGGAATATACTGAAGATGCTTTATATTGTAGTGGTGAACATGTTCTTGATTGTTTTTTCGTTCAAGAACTCGTAGGAGGGGAACATTTGAATTACCAACCCGAGATGTTTCCACAAATGAAGCGTAAAGAAATATACAAGTGTCCGTGGATAAGGAAGGCGGGTAGTCAGCAAAAATGAAATTAGTGTTTCCGGCACTTTTACCGTTGATTATATTGAGCTTAAAGCCAAGAACATCCTTTAGATTATCATTGAGAATAACCTTTTGATTGGCAATAGGTGAACTAATGTAGATCTTGCCCTACTCCTTTGAACAGTTGAAATGAAAAGCTCATTTTTACGAGTGGAAATTCTTTTATTAATAGAACGACATAAATCATTCATACAGGTGAGTTCCTCGTAGGGTAATTCAATATATGGATAATCCATCCAATTGATTTTTTGAATTTATTCTTGATCACCTGAGGGTGGTGGCGGCCAATCATAGGGTCTAATTTTTATTTCATATTTACGATCCTTTCTCAGGATGTCATAGGTATTTTTGAGAATACAGTCGACAAGAGCCACTTCATACTTTCCATTGTCGTCGAATTTGATGGTCGGGGAGAGTTTCGTCCAAAAATCACTTGTTCTATTCAAGTCATTGTAGAGAGGATCAGAAACATTGGACATGAAAGTCACATAGAAATCATTGGGCATTGTTAATGTCTTCAGCACTGACCCAAGAATCAAAATCAGAGTTGTATCCTAGCCAGCGAACAAGCAACTGTCTCTGGCCCCTACGAGTACGACTCTTTAATATCTTTTCAATTTGATAAATTTCGCTAGTGTTTCTAACTTTTTGTAGTTCATATTCATAAAAACCACCGAGAAATTATTGCCACCAGAATATATTTGTAGGGTGCATTGTGACGTCGTTGAATCGCGTCTAGAGTTAAAAGATCAGTTTGCATAATATGCAGAGGGAAAAAGGCTTTAGTTTGTCGCCAATTGTCGATATTGGCGTTGGCGTTATTGGAGGACTATATTCTCTTAGTTTCTTTAGAATTTGCTTATTGCCAATAAGACTTTTGGGAAAGTTTGATGCATTGAGAAAGGTGTATAGATTATTATCAAAAGATAAAAGTCCTTTACGATTCCTCACCATGTCACAAATTAAATCAGCTAGATTATAACTTTTTCCCTGAATTATAATTCGTTTCTCTGCGCTGTCGACTTGAACTTCATGGTCACCACCAGTTTCCAACATGAGATACGATAATACTCTTTTACTCTTTTCTCGATATGTCACTGGTAGTATGCTTCCGATTGTTCACACTATAGAATTCAATTCCTTCTCCTTTGATTGCACTGCTGCTGCAGTACCTTGAGGAGCTGTTCCCTGTTTAGAGGGATCTGTGGCCGCGATAATGGCGGGTGTTTCGCGATAAGGTTTAGGTTTGTCCACACGTCGCAATGCATCTTGAAGTAAAAGCAGTTTTTTGTCATCGGCAATATTCTCATCATTAATGAATTTGCTTAGATTGTCTTCAAAATGTTCCACGGGCGAGAGGACAAGTTCAAATGGTGTCAATTTATAGGGTTTAGCCATTCTCTTGAGAAAACTGTTTACAAGTCCTGCAATTATTGGCAGTAAAAGTGTAAAAAAGCTACCGCCCGCTTGAAGGAGACGGTTTCTTTTAAAAAATTTCCCCTTGTTTTTGCAAGCCAAGGTGGTACAGTGGAACGATGTTGCTTTGTGTGTTGTCTAATACCTTCTGGCAAATGTACATTGCCCTCAGTTAAATTTAACAAAAGTTCAGATATTAGATTAATGGAATCATTGTCAACACCATGTTTGAGTATGGCCTTCCTGAGTGGAGTTTTTGAAGTGCCTAAAACGAAAAATAAATGCCGTTGTTCGTGTAGTTTCTTCAGTGTCATAATGGCAACTAATAGCTTTTTCTACTGTTCACTGGAAGATATACGGTAATTTCATTGTCGAAAATGTCGGTGACTACACGTAGATCCTCGGGTGTACTCTGATTAAGATCTAGCAAAATGTAGCCTCAGGGCTTATTTGTCGCCTGAGTGTACGCTGACAGCAGAAATTTAGGGGCACCTGGATATATTTGCTTATTGAGAGTTATTAGTGAGCTAGATACACGAACAACTCGATAGATAATATAGATGGTGCAATTCAAAGCAAGGGTTCTCATACATTTCCTCTGATGAAACAGATTGTGTAGAACTAGGGTTATGGAAATCTGTTCATGATGAGAGCGAACGGTGAACAGCTGAAGCATTTCCTGTGATAACTGTTCAATGGATTCAGCCAAATCATCAATAATCAGCAACGAGTTTGGTTCAATACTATTGAAAACATCAAGTCCTCGTATGAATTGTACTGGTATGGTTGTGGCAATAGCTTTTATTTGATCATAGGACTCCTGCCAAATACTATAGCAATAATAAATTTTCTTTGGTTTTTCCAAAAACATTTTATTACAATTTTGAATTATTTTAGCTAAAAGTGTTGTTTTCCCCGACATTGATGGACCACACAGAAACGATCTAGTACAAGAACAACAAAAACAGTATTTCATTCTTTTATTCGACATGAAAACTCTATTTGTTTAACCAGAACAACATGAAAAAAAACACTTGTTCAACAAGAACAAAAAAACACTATTTGTTCAAACATTTTTGACATAAAAAAACACTTTTTGTCCATCAACAATAACACTATTTGTACAACACTAACACTTATTATCATAAAAAAAACCTTTTCGTCCATCAACAATAACACTGTTTGTACAACACTAACACTTATTGTCATAAAAAAAAACACTTTTTGTCCAGCATCACTATTTGTACAAACACACACACTATTTGCACAACAGCACTTGAAAAAAAAACACTTGGAACATGAACTTTAAAAAATAGCACAGTTGAACATTATGAATTTAAAAGGACCCGTCCACCCTCCGGGGAGCTGCGGGGCCGAAAGCCGACCACAGCCAGGACCCCCCCACCCTCTGGGGCGCTGTGGAAAAAACTGTATACAATAGTCGTCGTCACTGCTGCTGCTGCTACAGGTTAGGTTAGGGTGGTTAATTTATGGATGGGTTTGGTTTGGGTTAGAGCATTTAGTTTATGGATGGTATAGGTTTGGGTCAGAGCATTTAATTTATGAAAGGTTAGGTTAGGTTAGAGCATTCAGGTTAATTTATCCAGACCAAGTTGATTGCGATAGTCTATGCATTCAACCCGGTCTGAAATACGGTAGTGGCCATGGGGTAGTACACTTACACCATTCTCGAGCACAAAGACTTTGTCGGATATACACGACATTGCATTCTTTTACACTCTTACAGTATACTTTTTTAACTGTGGAGAGCGAATTGCACGCACTCTTGCTCTTGGCACTAGGCTATTTTCTACACAGTCTCTGTAGACACTCATGTTGAAATTGCTCTTTACAAAATGTGTAGGCACCCCTTTACATGCCTGCTTTACATCCCTATTATGTGTTTCCCCGCAATAAACTTTAGGACCCGGGAACAACCCCCTGGATATTAAATCACTCTCCGTCTCTGATTTTAACATTAGTAGTTGGTTGGGGGCTTGACGTTTCACCAACTCGGGGTAGAGGGACGGGTTCCAGATGGTGAAATCCATCCGCGAGCTGATGTGTTCCCCATTTTCTAAATCTCCAAATAAATCCTCGGTTTTTACCTTTAACAGCATAGAATCTTTATCTCCATATTAAACTTTAACCTCCCCCTCCCGGGGCCATTGCACCTTGAAAACTTTGTAAAAAAAACGACAACATGAGGTTTTTGGAAATTTCAAGTACTGAACTACCGCCTGCTCACCCTTCTCTTGTATATTATCAGCACCCCTCCCCCACATTGTTCAATAATAGGGCTATGTGAAGCCACTTCAGTTGTTTGAAGTGGAAGTATGTAATCAGTGGGGGGGGGGAAGGTTCCCTGTTAATTCATTGGAAAAATCCTCTAAAATTTGAGTCCCCCTGCTCAACTGTGCTATTATCAATATTAAAATAATCAGCTAAAAATCATTAGTATTAAACGGTATTTCAAGCGAATTACCATTGATATGTGAATTGTTGCAGAGCTCCACAGGCGCGTCTTCTTCTTCTCCAACTGACGAACAGGGGGGGGGGAGGGATTGTGAATAAGGAACCAAAAAAACCTATAAAAGAAAAATAGCTTATTTTCAAAGTGTCTAAATCCCCCCTATTTTTAAAAATTTGATTATTATTTAAAAACGCGCTTAGCAGTAGCATTTAGTATATATATTCTGAAAGTTCCAACTTAATACAATCTAAAAGATGACATAGAAGGTTTTGATTTTGTTCAGACAACTCCTCAAAATTTCATATTAATACTCTTTATCTGCTTTGAAAAAAACCGCGGTCTTTACTTGATAGCCTATCTCTTTCTGGCTATACAGTTTATAACGCAAAGATTTTGCTATGAGGAAATTATGTCCGGGATATAGTGCCTTTTTCGGCTTCACTATTAGAATTCAGCAGACTGAATGTATATGATAATTGACCTGATTTAAAAGGGGGAACAATGTCCTTTAGTATCTCTGACATACTTTTACTGTGATGAAATGAATCGATTGTTTGAAGGCCCCTTAAAACTATAATATTCTAGCGAAAATAGCATTTTGAGTTTCAAATGGTGAGATAACAGTAAACTAGAAATTACCGAAAAATATTATTATGAGGTTGACAAATAGTGAAGATGCCTACAGTGGTCAGAGAAAATAGGAAAGATTAAAAAAGAGCGGTTTCTTTAACAAGCAAAAAAAATTACATTATATTTAGATATCTCTGTGGGGAGGGAGCAGAGAAATTTAAAACAAGGGGTGTGGGATTATAGCGAAAATAGAATTTTAATATCTCTGACACACTTTTACTTATATATTAGCTAAAAATATTATTATGAGGTTGAAAAGATAGCAAAGATGTCTACAGTAGGCAGAGAAATTAAGGTGATAGAAAAAGAGCGGTTTCTTTGACAGGTAAAAAAATTACATTATATTTAGATATCTCTGAGGGAGAGGGGAGCAGAGAAATTTAAAACTAGGGGTGTGGAGAGGGATTATAGCGAAAATAACATTTTTTAATATCTCTGATACACTTTTACAGTCATGAAAAATGGGTTTGTGTAGATATTTCTATAACCAGGTAAAAAATGCTTACATTTTTATATCCCGGCTGCAGTTGAGTGCCTGAAGGCCCTGGCATAGCCTGTTGGAGGGCCACCTCCTGACCTTGTGTAGGTGGGGCAGTTCTTGAAGGCCCAGGCAACGCATGATGGAGGGCGGACGAGCCGGCGACGTTATGTTCTTGCGCAGATTGGGTTGCGGCTTGTGCATAAGGGTTAATGACGGTACAGACTTGTGCAGTCGAATCAGTGAAGTCACGGGCTTGCACAGATGCGGCGACGGCGATGTCACTGGTAGGTTGCATGGGTTCCTGATTGGATTGGACTTGGGCAGGCAACACTTGTCTGGAGGGTTTCGGCCAGCAACCATACTGCACAACTGTCGCCTTCGCAGGGGTTTTATTATTACCCCTTGCTCTCTTTTCAGGTGGAGGTGTACATTCTTCATAATTGTCCTTAAAAGAAGAAAATATTTAGTATTGAAATAATTTTCCCCTTTTTTTACAGAAGGAAAATTAGTACCCCCCACACCCCTAACAATAATTTTGTCTAGAAAGCATTTATCATAAAGAAGCCTCCCTCCCCCCATTTTCAGTAAAACGAAAAGTAAAAATTTGCGAGAAATATACTTGGTTCAGAAATCAAATGCTATTCAATTTACACATAATAAAGCTATGTATTCTTTTTCTTAGAAATCCCGGCCCCTTACTTTTCACGCAAAGAAACAGTTTGTTTTCACTTTAAAATTAAGGTGTTATAATTGTGGCATTGCCTCTTCCCCCTTTTTATATAATGTCCTAAAAAAATATTGTTAGACCATATGTTGTGAAGTGTATTTCTATGGTAATGGGGGGTTGTACTTGTAGATGCCTTTATTCTCCCTTTATAGGGGAGATAAACTCTGGCCCTAAGGTAGTTAAACTTTGGTAGCGTGCCTCAGGCTATGATCGAACTATTGAGGCGTACCGACTGGGTATGTTCGAGGGCTAAAGGTAGATTGTAGAGAGGTTGTCTAAAATACAATACTTTTATTCATTTGACATATAATAATAATCAGATATATACTTTCTACTGGGACCGGCTGTCCCAAGCAGACCACAAGTCTCAAAAACTACAATAATATATAATAAGATACAGACACTTACAATGATCCGACAGAATCCCAAGGTATTTCTAATGAGAAAATAAACGGGCAGAGGTTCACCCGGCACGTCAAAAGGTCTACCTTCAGTCTCAAAAATCAGGGTATATATATAACAAACTAACCAAGTTCTTCCGGTACATTGACGCATTTAGCCAGGAAATTGGTTATTGAGCAAGTTCTCTCCAAGCTCACATATTGCATGATTTGTATCTTTATCTTAAAAAGTGGTATTTTGAAACTTTGTTTTTGCGTCTTAATATATTTTTACTCAATTAATAATTAACTAAATTAGAAAGCTTTACCACAATACTCCCCATTTAAAGAAGAAGATTGTCCCAATTCTCAATATTTTACTTTTAAAACAACTTAATTTCGTTTTCAGCTATTATGCTGCCATCTTTGGGTCATTATGTGCATCTACCCTCAATAGGTTTCCATAGGATTGTTTCTGGTTCCATATTCGCGTTCTTTTTTTTTGTCGAAGGATTTCAATTCCAAATTCATTCTTGTTTTTCTTTATCTGTCTCTAGGACTGACAACTGCTCTTTTATCCTCTTCATCTTCATCTTATGTTTTAATTGATCCCATGTGGCTTAAACATAATATTAGTGGTTTTGCTTAAATTACATTTATTTTAGAAAAGTTTTTTTTTTGTTTAAATTTAATTCCCATTAATAATTTAGTTTATCTGTGTGATGTGGTTGATATTTAATTTATATTTCGTTTTAGAAATGCCTTGGGTAAATTACGCATAAAATTTTTGATTTTTAAATTTTCACATATTTTTCCAGCACAAAGCATTTTCACATATTTCAATAACATAAGCCATTGGGCTTTGTAGCACATTTTTTAGGCCTAAATTAAGTTCTGATTTTATCTCACTTTCTGACGAACTTGTAGTAAAGTCTGTATTACTGCTATAGTTTCCAAAATATCAGTTGATCGAGTATGAGATGCTAGTATCAGGATATACTTGAAGTCTTCAAATTTTGTTACTTTCCAAAATGTGTCAAAATATGATTGAAGGAAAAATGGATCGGAAAAGATGCTAAGAAAAATTTGATTTCCAAAAAAAATAGCTAATGCTGTATCTAAAATAAATATCCACATTAGTATACATATAAAGCATATATTTTTACATATATAGCAGAATGAAACACTCAATTTTCGTATATATCAATGCATTCGAAAGTTAATTACTTTTAATTATTTTCTCCACTTTTTTTAATCACTCCAAAAATAATATCCCGCTTAAATCGAAACATTATGTTTCTTGCTGGATTATTCTTTTCAAACTTAATACTAAACAGATTATTTTACAATAAAAAAATTATTAATACTTTGACTCGAGGTCAAACATTTACATATAACATTACATCACTAGTTAAAATTTAAAGTAAATTCAAACAGCTTATATATAAATAAGCATTGTGTAATAACTTACACAATTATGTTAAGTCGCAAAACTAGATATGTTATTATACTATTGGTTAAAATTTAAAGCATTTTTAAAAACAAAACACGGTATAGACTAATATTTATAACAGTAGATATTTTCTCAATTACATTTGTTACAACTATATAACTTTTCTCGTATACGACTAAATACATTTTGTTTTAAAACTTTGGTTCTATTTCGAACCTATTGTGTCATTAACTGTCATTATCTTATAAGCCTGTTTGTCTATTCAGACTTTTAAGCTTTTCAATTCTTTTCGAATTTCTAGGTACTTTAGACAGTTTTGAAACGTTTGCGTCTGTAATCTCTCTTTTTTTTCCAGCTTTAACGTCTTTTTGGTTTAAGGCTTTTATTTACAGCTTGTATCTGATTAGCTAAAAAAAAAATTTTGTTGTTCACTTTATACCTGTAAGTCCATTATCAAATGACTTTGCCTGTGCTCTGAAGGTTCGCTTGCCAGGACTGCCTTCTGGTAGCTCCTTATAACGTTTCCAGGTCCTCTTGTCATGGGCTACAGCTAAAAAGACTATTATGAACCTGTACACAAAATAATTAATTTTAATAGTTTGTGGCTACAATTTTTTTTTCTTGGGCTATTCTTTTTTTCAGAAAAAATGGCCCTTCTGCCGAAAATACCTGGCATTCATGGCATACAGTAATTGAGTTTTTGACATACAAGTGACAATGACTATTTTCACTTCAACTTCCCCACTTTTAGTGGTCTTGTCTTAGGTTTCAACTTCAAGTTCTTAAGGCTATTATGTGCCTTACTTTTAATTTTCTATGTCATACTAGTCATTTTTCTGAAAACGACTTCCACATAAGAGAGCCAAATTTCTTTTCTTGACTACTTTGAGCATTTCTCCAATATCTTGATTAATCTCGGCCCGCGTTTACCAATGTAACGGTGGCTCCATAGCATTAATACTACTTATTTGTACTTATTTAGTACAATTTTCATACTAGTTCGTTCGGCAAGTTCAATAAGTGTGTCTAACTGAGTTTAACTGACTTCATTCAGTTTATTTTCCTTTTAGTTTCGTCTGGCTATATTTTCAACTTGAACCTTTTCCTCTCTCTTTTTTTTGTTATTTCAATGGAGTCTAAGGTTTTTTTTCAAGTCTTTTCCCGCTTTTTTGTAAAATATGTCTTTTTTGGTTTTAAAGCCTATATTTATATATTCCATGTTCTTTTTAATAACCTTAACAAGTTTTTATGCTGATTGCCCTTTATGATCAAATTCATTATCTCCATATTTCTAAGAGGTGGGGGGGAGGGTGTCTAATTTTTGCAACTTGTATTGTTTTGAAATTATTTAAATTTTTTTTTCTTTCGAAAGTTTTTGATGTTAGAAAAGTAATGTAGTATTCAGCTAATTTTTTTTTTGAACGCTTTTAATTAAGTTTTTCCCCGAAATTTCTAGTTCTTATCTATTCATAAAAATGTACGTTTTTAAGATATCCTTGATTCCCACAAAATTGTGTGGTTTTCATCGTAGAAACATATTTCTGTCTGTGGTATTTTTACCAAATATTGGTGCCTATGTCGTGCCAAAAGTTGCTTAGAGATAGGGTTTATCTTTTGTGGTTTCCCTATAATTTTTTTTTTTATTATTCGTGTCTGGAATTTTTCCTCAGTTTAATTTGCGGCTTAGTTTTATACAGTCATTGAGTGTAATTTGTCCCTTTTGTGATATTTTGACTATTACTCTGTTCTACAAGTGTATGGGTTTAGTGCATTGGCAGAGGTACTGGACCATGTCATTTCCCATGGTTCAACAACTCTGCCGAGCACTCAGCTCAAACCTCCCCCAAGGTTTGATTTTTATTTCTGATCTATATTTGATTAGCTTGGTGGATCCTCCCAACGACAAGACGTTAGCAGTTTCGTTTTTAAATGCCAATTGTCCTTTCAATTGTGTTTTTCACCTGTAATGTCGCCGCCCTGTTATTTTTGTCAATGGTTGGTTGTGAATTTATTTAATATGTGAAATTAATTATACCCGAGAAAACTTTGTTTTAGATGGTGTTAACTTTTTTTAAATTGTGACTCATTTCATCTACGGCTTCTTATTTACATATATACCGTCCTTATTGGTAAGTGTTTAATTTATTATATATTCTACTATTTATAACAAGATTACAGCTAGCTTGTACATTGTGTCGACTTAATGTAAACTCTTGTTGTTTTTCCTATTATAATTATTTTAAAATTCTTCAAAAACAATTTTTTTTTAAATTCGATTGAAAGTGTCACCTCAGAGAGTCAAAGGTCAGTAGATGCATTGCATGTACTTAACAACGAGAGGCCAGCAGTGGTTGAGCTCAACCCCAAATTTACTCGCTTCCAATAACCCTATTTCAGTAAACCATCCTCCTTCGTTTTTTTTTTTAAATTATCCCCACCCCCCGAAAAACATTTTTTTTTTCCAATATACATATAAAAAAAATCGCCTTTTAATGGTGATTCTAAATATGTATAATTTAATTTGGTTCAATACACCCATTTAAAAGTTACTTGGTCTTACTTATTTCCTTTTTTTTTGAAGCGAAGCTTAATTTGTTTTGACAAGTCTTGACATTATGCCGCTCGGAAAGTTTTATCTCGTATCGGAAACAAACTTTTTGCAGGAACCTATGATGTCACTTCAGTTCGGAGCTAATAATATAGCGTTGGAATGTGACAGTCATAATTTTTTTACTGGCGATATATATTTGAGGGAAAACTTGATGTTATCTATATACCGATTAAAAAGAAAATATAGATATTTCTTTAGTGGCTTTTATACTCGTTTGATTTTTATTTAATATTTTTCTTTTTTTTAGTTATTATTGTTTTATTCAAATATTAATCTGCTGGGTGCTGCGCTTGTTCTGCCTTTCTCCGTTTCCTGGTCCGAGTTTTGAACCCCAAATTTTTGTTTTTCTTCTTTATAATATTGGAAAGTTTTTCCGTGGTCTCTATAGTGTGGTTTACAAGGCTCTAATTCCAAGTGCTATTTTGTTGCCTCATAAAATATCTTTAATCTTTGTTTCTCTTAATGTTTAGCCTTTATCATAAGGGTTTTAGCTATTTGTGCTGCTGACAAAAGAACTTCTTGCTGGCCATTTGGTTTCTTTACTGTTATCCATAATTTTTTTTCTCAAAGAAGGTTTTCTTGACGATGGCCCAGGTTTAGCTATATCGGGGTCTGTAGAAGAATTTTCGGTGTCACATTCTGTTAGCTCGCGTCTGGTAGATGGCGTTTGTTCCAAAAGCCATTTTTGCGTTAAGACTGTAGGTGAGTCTAGTGTATGAAAATCAGATAATTCTTTGGTTTCTTCCAATTTTTCTTCCTCTTTGGATCTAACCTCTGGTTTATTATGTCTTAAAACAGTAGGTTGTGTTTGAGGCTTTTCTCTGTCGCTTTCATCGCTAGTATCCGATGAACATTGAACTTTTTCTTTTTTCTCTTGTTTGTTGTGGAAAGTTTGTAGCCAAGACTGGTTTAAATATTCCTTCCACTTCTCCCAACTGTTGTGGTCGTTAAAAAGGTCATAAAATTCATATGGTCTTCTGATATATACTGGTGAGATTGGGTCTTCTATTTCTCCTTCTGAATATATAGGCTCTGTTTTCCACGGTTTTGAAAAATATCCCTTTTTCATTCTATTATGGTGCACTATTTCTTCCTTTTCCTTATGCTGATGCTTTAGAAGATATGTTAAGTTATTTGGTAGAATTATTATAATCCTGTAGGGTCCTTCCCATTTCGGTTTTAACTTTTTTGTTCCTTCCAGATTTGTTTTGTGAACATAAACTAAATCTTATAGACAGTAAATAGTTTTTTTTTTGCTTGATCGGTCATATTTGTCTTTTTGTTCTGTTTTTGCATTTTCCAGATTGTCTTTAACTTGTTCCGTAGCTTTTTTCATTCGCATCACCATCTCTTGTTTATATTGGTCTAGGTTGTAATATATTCTGTCATTTTTATTTCATCTAAACAAATTCTGGGATCTCTTATATGTTGCAAAAAAGATGGTGTTTCTTTTAAAGTACGTGAAAAAGCCGTATTTATTGCAAAGACTACAAATGGTAAATATTCATCCCAATTATCATTTTTCTCTCTTGCATGTATTTCAAGCATGCAAGGGAATTCCCTATAATTACGTTCAACCTTCCCATTAGTTGCTACCAGGTAATACGAGGTAAACCATCGTCTAACCGCAATATATTATATAATTCCTTCTAATCATTCTGCTGTGTAACATTACGTATTATTACTAAGTAAAACTTTGGGGAGAATCCCGTGTTCTAAAAATAGGCGATTGACCAAAACTTTCGTAATGGTTTTTGTCTTTTCATCTTTAATTGGAAAAGTGTATGAATATGAATTAAAAAGTTCTACTAGGGTTAGTACGCACTTGTTTCCTTTCCTGGAAACTGGTAAATTTCCCCCGAATCCCCAAACGTCTATTGACGTTATTTCTCCTACCCCTGAAGGGGTGGGGTATTGACCTAATTCAGCCCTAGGGGTCTTTGGTGGCGACTTTTGTTTGGCGCACTCTTGGCAGCTTTGTATAAAAGCTTTTATTTTGGAGCATATTTTTGGAAAATAAAAATTTCCCTTCAGTCTCCCCATAGTCTTTGCTTCTCCCATGTGACAGCCAATCGTTGCATGTGCCATCTGTAAAACTTCTCCTTCCAGAGATTTTGGAATTACTGGAATAATTTTTAAGTCAGTTTTTCTATATTCTTGCGATGGCAGGTGACAAGTTAACAGAGGATTTTTACCCTCGTCTATATCAAATTATCTATGTTCTTTAAAATGTAATTAAGTGCTTAATAAATTCCATTTCTGTTGCTAAAAAGTACTTCATCTCTAGACAAAAATCACCCTTATCTTGGTGCTTCAAAATATTTTCATTAGCCTGTATTACTACCCCTTCCAGTTCGTTCTGGATGGTTGCTATCACATTTTCTTCCGTATCTGGATTTCTTGAAAAATAGTCTGGTAAAGTATTTGTACGGCTCATTATATGTATTGGAGTATACGAATATGCTTATAGACGCAGTATCACCCGTGTCAGCTGGGTTGAAGCATTTTTTATCATATGTAGTCAAGCAAAGGATTTTTGGTCTGCTCGTAAAATAAATTTTTTTTCCAAGTAAAAATTGCCGAAAATATTCTGTAAATACTACAACTGCTAAACACTCCCTTTCAACTGTCAAGTATTTTTTTCTGCTTCCGTCAGTGAGCCACTGACGTATTGAACTATTGATTTTACTCCTTAAGAATTTATATTTAATAATAAAATGTCCTCAATTCCGTACCCCGAAGCATCTGTTTGCAAACAGAAGTCTTGTGACAAATCGGGTAGTTTCAGTATGGGTGCCAGTAATAATTGCCTTTTTATTTTATTTAGTGCTTGTTTTGCGTCCACTGGAAATTCGAATTTACCTGATTTCTTTAAAAGGTTCATCAAAGGTTGTGCTATTGTGGCGTAATTTTTAATATATCGTCTGAAATAGCTTAACAACCCACAAACTGATCTGCAGCTTTTTTATCTTTAGGAGGCTGTAAATTTTCTATGACCGTAAATTTTTCTGGATTTGGTGAAATAGTACCTTGGTCTATCAGGTGTCCAAGAAATACTAATTTTGGTACTACTATTTTTAACTTTTCTGGTTTTAATTTTAAACCTGCTTTTTCAAACTTTTCCAGTATTTTTCTAAGTCCGACCAAGTGGTCTTCCAAGTTTTTATTAAACAGAATTACATCATCTAAATAAGCCAAGGTATCTTTTTTTCTTCCTGGTTTGTTGTCTTTAAACACCAAATTCATTGTGTGACTAAAGCAATTCTGACTAAATAATAAGTCCAATGGCACATGTTGAATTTTGTATGTTCTCCCATTATCTAGGATTACTTTAGTCCTATACTTAGTTTCTGCATCGAACGCAATTTTCCAGGAACCTGCTTTTAAATCAAAACTAGTTTAATATTTTGAACCCCCTAACGCATCTAAAATCGAGTCAATTCTTGGTAACTTCATTACGTCTTTAACCGTGACGGCGTTTAGTGATCTAAAGTCTATACATAATCTCCAGGTACTATCTTTTTTTCTGACTATTACTAATGGAAAGCACCAATCACTAATACTTTCTTTAATTATTCCCTTGTCTTACATATCTTTTAATTAGCTTTCTAGCCATGGTTTTAAATGATAAGGTGTTTTATACGGTGACTTTTTGATTGGAGGACCCTCTGTTGATATCTTGTGCATGATTAAGTGAGTTAATCCGTAATCCGCTTTGTGTCTTGCAAAAGTCCACTTGAAATCCCAAAGAATATTTTCCACCCTAGTTTTTACGTTTTCCGGTAAATGTTTTAAATCAAATTGTTGCAAAAAATCCGTTTTCGACATTCCATACTTTTCTTGTGGTTGCGGTTTTAATGAGGATAAATGTTCGTGGCTAATCAAGTTTGCGCTTAATTCTGGACTGTTTAGAGATTTTATTTCCGAATTTGAATTCTTTTCTACTGATCCAAGTTCTACCTGGTTCAGTTTTATCTTATTATTACTTAGATTCGATAGTTTTAAGTACGTTATACCATTTTCAATTTTTTAACTTGATTTTCCATGAAAATCATTGGGTATTCTTTTATGTTGTACCCCCCTATCACGGCATCCATTGTTTTAACCTTTCCTTCTTTTTCATTTAGTGTAGCTAGAACTTGAGCTGTCGTTCCGCCTTCTATTGTGACTTTCCCGCTTATTTTTAGGTTATAATTTGAATCTTCACTTTCGTTATTTGTTGTTACGCAAATTTGCCTATTATTTTCATTTGCCTGGTTTATTGTGATTGTATTGGATATGGGTTCCCATACAATCCCATATTTTCTGATGGCATTTACTCCTAGAATACAAAGAGATGGTAGCGGCTTCCATGTTATTACTGTTGCAGTTATTTCTTTATCCCCTGCTCTGAATTTTAGTGGATATTCTACCAAAATTGTCTGCTTGTGCCCTGTCACTGATGTTAGCGTATTTTGGCATCTGCTTACTCGATTTTTGACACTAGGAGGAAACCTCTTAAAAATTTCCTCTCGAATTAATGATTTAAATGCGCCTGTATCTAGTAAACATGGTAAATTTTGAAAACACTCAAATTTAAAACAACGCAGAATCGGTAGATTATTATTATTGGCATTTGTATCACAACATTCTAAACTATATAGGGGTCTTTGTAAGGAAACAGCTCTGTCGACCCTTACAGGCTGGTTTCAATGCCCTCCGTTTAAATGCCCACTCTTTGGCCAAAAACTTCTGGGATTATCCCAGTTTTCTTCAGCGCTGCTACTTTGACCCTGGGTATTGTTAACTGTTTGCCTTCTAGGCCTAAATTCAGGAATATTATTAGGTGTTTGCCAAGTATTATTTGTTCCCTGTCTTCCTAAATTTCTGTCCCGCTGCGTTCTGAATTGGTGTCTTGTCTTGTACGTCTGGCCTTCTTTGCGTATTCTATGCCAGCAATCTGCTGCATAGTGGTTTGGTTTGCTACAACAATAGCAATAAAATTATCTCTTAGATTGTTTGTTTTTTTCCTGGTTATTTCTAAATATTTTGGATCTGTCATTGTTGGTTCCCCAACCAACTATCTTTGGTGGGGGAGGGTGCCTATCTGTTTTATTTTCGATAATTTTTATCTTCTAACCTCTCCAGGTTGTAGAACCTGTCAGCTATCTCCCTAGTCGGCGACCCTCGGCCTCCGTCGCGCCTTATTGGTTCACGATTCGGCTCCTCAAAGCTCAACCTTTTTGTCCCCTTTCATATTTTATACTATCTTGGGCTCCCGTGTTATTTATTGACGTCTGGTCAATATTTTTCATAGCTTCGACAATTTTTAACTCTGTTTCGACTAGTAATATAGCCTGCTGTAAATTTTAAGGTTTCAGTGATCATATTAGCCTTAATAACGTTTTTGGTAGCTCGTTGGTAAAAGTATGTAGTTGTACTTTCTTTCTTGTCTCGTCATTTCTTCCTTTCTCTAATTGTAAACAAACGGATCTACAAATTTTGTCTGCATATTCCCTGATACTAGTTGAGGTATCGAATGTGACTACCTCTGTTCTTAGCCTCTCGAGATGCTTGTCTCAATGATTCTTGTTCTTCAAGATTCAGTTTGAACAGTGATGGCCTTGGCTTCTTTTTCCTTAAGCGTCATGATATGTTTTAGAGTATTTTCCCTTGGTAAAGCTACTATGCAAATCTCCAGGACTCGATCTTCAAATACTTAAGTTTAGTTATCAAAAATTTTTTATTTTTCTATAAATTAATCTACGTCTGAGTATCCCGCGTACTCTGGTATAACTTTTGCAATTTCAAGTACTGTTGATAGGGAAGTCATTTTTTCCTCTGGTAAAGCCATTTTTATTTCAATCTACTTTTTTTTATCTAGCCTTCTCGACCCAGTTTTTCTAGCGACCACCAGTTGTTGTGATGTGTTCGAGGGCTAAAGGTAGATTGTAGAGAGGTTGTCTAAAATACAATACTTTTATTGATTTAACATATAATAATAATCAGATATATACTTTCTACTGGGACCGGCTGTCCCAAGTAGACCACCAGTCTCAAAAACTACAATAATATATAATAAGATACAGACACTTACAATGATCCGACAAAATCCCAAGGTATTTCTAATGAGAAAATAAACGGGCAGAGGTTCACCCGGCAAGTCAAAAGGTCTGCCTTCAGTCCCAAAAATCGGGGTATATATATACAAAACTAACCACGTCCTTCCGGTACATTGACGCATTTAGCCAGAAAATTGGTTATTTAGAAAGTTCTCTCTAGGCTAACACATTCCTTGATTTGTGTCTTTATCTTAAAAAGGGGTATTTTGAAACTTTGTTTTTGCGTCTTAATATATTTTTACTGAATTAATTTTTAGCTAAATTAGAAAGCTTTACCACACATAATTTTGGAAATAACTCGTTTCTCTACTTCCATACAGGTTGCGTAGTCTTAGCTTAATTATCGCAATCTCTTTTTCCTTGAAACTGTTTTGATTCGATGGGAAAAACAATCCTTTTTCATTAAAACCTTTTGGTTAAGTCGCTAACGTGAGGACTAACATGCAGGATGTACAATTATGGGGTGTCAGCTAATTATCACATATTTAAATCATTGCAAAAATGTTTAAGTCAAGTTAGCGGCGGCTTAAATGGAAACAGTATATTAATAGCTAAGGGTTGACAGAAGTTGGCTGTCACTTTTAGATAGGCTTACAGAAAGAATAGATTTATCAAAAACATAGTTATATCAATTGGAAGAATTAGTCATAAACTGAGAGGGATGTGGAGGGGTGAGGTTAGGTTTACGTGGTAAAAAAGAACATATTATAAGCTTGCTATCGAGTATAAACAATATATAGTGAAGTTTGTATTGTGGGGGGGGGGGGGGGTTACCTGAATTTGAATATATTGTGGGGGCTATGTAAAATGATTTTATTTGAAAATAAAGTATGAAAATTTACTAAACAGAATTCACATTGTTAATCGATGTATCCAGAGTATCCAAATCAATATATTCCATTGTTAAATCCATAGTGTCACAGAAATTTCTGAATGTTTAATGTCCATTAATGTCCAACGCATGTCCATTATATACGAAATCTCAAGGGCGAATTGTGATGTAATGGGAAACCATATGTAACCGGCTTTCTGATTGGCTTAGAGAAAAACATCTTATGTAACCGGCTCCCTGATTGGCTTAGAGGGGGACAAGTGATCCTGTTTCCCGTTATCAGATCAATACATTCTCCCCACTGATTATGTAATCATTTCTCAGAAATTTAGTTCCCCTTCGATTACGCAATCATTTTCTCGGAAATTCTTTCCCTTTCGATTGAGCAATCAATTTCACAGAAATTCACTTGTCCTAGTCGATTACGCAATCAATTTCTCGGAAATTCTCTCCCCTTCGATTACGCAATCAATTTCTCAGAAATTCACTTGTCCTAGTCGATTACGCAATCAATTTCTCGGAAATTCATTTCCCCCCTCTTGTCCTAGATCAACACATTCCCCACCGTTAATGCGCATGTGCAAACTTCACTCCGGAGACAATACACTTAGAAAAGACAAATAAATCGACTTTGAAAGAGGTGCCATTGACCCCATTAGAATCAATAAACCATGAAAATACATCAAAGTGAGAAAAATACTGTTTTTTCATTCTCAGTGACAAAAACCCTAAAAACATGCATAAATTATGTTTGTCCCGGACCCCTTCGATTACGCAATCAATTTCTCGGAAATCCTCTCCCCTTCGATTACGCAATCAATTTCTCGGAAGTTCACTTGACCTATGTGATTACGCAATCAATTTCTCGGAAATTCTTCCCCCTTCAATAACGCAATCAATTTCTCAGAAATTCACTTGTCCTAGTCGATTACGCAATCAATTTCTCGGAAATCCATTCCCCCCTCTTGTCCTAGATCAATAAATTCCCCACCGTTAATGCGCATGTGCAAACTTCACTCCGGAGACAATACACATGGAAACGACAAATAAATTGACCTTGAAAGAGGTGTCATTGACCCCATTTGAATCAATAAACCATGAAAATACATCAAAGTGAGAAAAATCCTGTTTTTTCATTCTCAGTGACAAAAACCACAAAAACATGCATAAATTATGTTCGTCCCGTGTCAATAGGGGCCTTTCTACTGATGCGTGTTTATTTGTTCTGTTTGTTTGTTGTTTTTTTTATTTTCCCAGGGGTGATCGTATCAATCCAGTAGTCCTAGAAAATCAGGAGAGGGCTCACTCGAACGGAAATTAAAAGTTCTAGTGCCATTTTCAAGTGACCAAAAAATTGGAAGGCACCTTGGCCCCCTCCCACGCTCATTTTTTTTCAATGTCACCCAATCAAAATTTTGAGATAGCCATTTTATTCAGCATAGACAAAAATCTAATCAATATGTTTGTAAGGATGACGTAATCCCCCACAGGTCCCGGGGGAAGGGCTGCAACTTATAAACTTTGCCCATTGTTTACATATATCAGTGGTTAATGGGAAGCATATAGGCGTTTTCACGAGGAATTTTTTCTAGTCGGAGGTCGGGGTCAGAGTAGGGGCTACGGGGGAGGACCTTTCCATGGAGGATATTTCATTGCAGGAAGGGACATTTCCATGAAGGGGGTGCCAGATTTACCTGCATTATTTAAAAAACGATCAGAAATTAAATAGAAAAAAATAAGTTTTTTTCAACTGGAAGTGAGGAGCAATATTTAAACTTAAAACGAACAGAACTTATTACGTATATGAGAGGGTTCGCCCCCTTGTCAATACCTCGCTCTTTACGCTAACGTTTTTTTAGTACTTTCAAAAGAGCTATCTATTCTAATTAACAGACCTTTGTGATTCAGGGGTTTGTGATTCGAACAAATTCGAACTTTGGTGTAAAGAGCGAGGTATTTACTAGGGAGCAAACTCCCCAATATACGTAATAAAAACATACGAATATAGGAACTCGTTACGTAAGTTAATTCGTAAGTTACGTCAGAACAAAATTTCGAGAAAGCCAATTAGCCAAAAAAAGGAAAATTAATATGCCAATTTCGTTTTAATTCATGTACGGTGAGCCAAAATCAAAGCTGCATTAATTCAAAAACGTTCAGAAATTAACTAAAAAAAAAAAAAGTTTTTTTTAACTGAGAATAAAGAGCGACATTAAAACTTAAGTCGAACAGAAATTATTCTGAATATGAAAGGGGATGTCCCCTCCTTAACGCCTCGCTCCTGACGCAAAAGTTTTTTATTGTTTTAAAAAGTAGAGTTGTTACAAAGAGTCAAACTTTTGCGTAAAGAGTGAGGCGTCGAGGAGGGGACTGCTCCTTTCGTATATAGAACAACTTCTGTTCGTTTTAAGTTTTAATGTCGCTCCTTACTTTCAGTTAAAAAAAACTTGTTTTTTTTTATTAATCTACGATAAAAACTGATAGAAAAACTAAGTTTAATAGTTTGTTCACTTCTATATGTGTGTTGTATTTATTTCATTTTGTTCTTCTTGACAGTTCAAAATAATAAAAAAAAGAGAAAAAGTCTAGCAGATGTTGTTTACTTCTAGTTCCAAACTCATGGGCATTAAACTTAAACCATATTATTTTTGAACAAGTATTGTTTTTAAAGTCTTGGATCAAAACCAAAACCATAATATAATGTGTTGTTGCTTGTCTTTTTCTCCAAAGACCCTTCTTCTGAGTGACAGCTGGTTTTTATTTCTTCTTTCCCAAAGAACAAAAAGAAAGCTCCTTCAAATCAATTGGAAAGTATTTCTAAGATTTGTTGGGAACTAAGGAATCAAATAAGAAAAGAAAAGAGCCTTGTAAAAATACCTCTGATACGGGTAAGATGGCAGATTCTTTAGAATATTCTTTTTTTTTTCTTCAATACTCAGTAAAAAAGTTCTTTTATTTTTGATCTTTGAGAGCCTGAAGAATACTTGTTAATGATCAAGATGTGGTAAAATTCCTATAGAAGAAAAAAAGAAAAAAAAAGAAAGATGCGAATTTCCCATTCGGCTTGATATCTTTCCAATGCAACCTGAGTTCAATCCATGTCCGATGGCATCAAATTTCTTATGACAACTAGTTCTCTGTACATCCATACTCGCGTTTCTGGTTTCGACTTTCGTAGCACGACCCGTACCAAATATATAGGGTGGGTCATCTAATATTTGTAATTGGAACTACGGGGGATATTAACTTTGAAAGGTCAATGAACGTCACGAACTGACAGAAGCTTAGTTTTAAATTTAACGTTTATGAATGACATGACGACATTATGGCGAATGACGACAACATGATGAAACTCGGCGACAACAAGAATTACGACAAGAATAGCATTATTGTCAAAAGTGGTGTTTCTTATGAACCATTTTCCATTTCGGAGGCTATGTCAATAAGCAATATTGTCGGATCTGGGAACTGCATAATCCACACATAACCATTCATTGAACAGTCATCCATTCACTATGATTAATTGTTTGACGCTGCCTTCGGCCCACCGTTACCATTACTAGGAAGCAATCCTAAACGAATATTTACCATTGTTACCATTTGTTATTTCATTGTTACCATTGTTACCATATAACGTTACCATTGTTATGCAATCCTAAACGAATATTTGTTTCAAAAATTAAAGTGCATGATAAGCATGATATTTTGTTTTAACAGGAACGGGCCACTTGTCATACAGTCAACACAAACATCGATTTTTTTGTGCACTGTTTTTGGAAATTGAACCACCAGCCCAAATACTGATGTCAGTCAGCCGTCTCGGGGCTGTGATTTAACCCCGTTAGACTCTGTTTTTATGAGGAATGGATAAGCGCTGCGCTAATTATTAAGAGGCGATTGATGTCTTAAAACACGAAATTGAAGCTCCGATTTATTCGATTGAGGCCCAAAAGATCAGAAATGAACTGAAAAACTGAGTTTATCAGAAGGAGTACTGTTAAGTCAGTTGTAGCTGATAGTTGAATGATTTTTTATTTTGATTTTAATAAAAATGTCCAATCTTTCGAATAAACTCATAATTTTGAAATAAAGAAACATTAGTTTTTTTTCTGTAGTCGATTGAAATTACAAAATTAGATAGCTCGCTCTGTAGTCCAGCTGGAGTAATTGAAAGATGTTATGTGATATTTTTGTCAAATTAAGATTTACACTCACTTCCTCAAATGTACAAGTTCTATTGAATGGTATAATCTGTTTTCTCCTATCATTATTGCTTCCCGAAATATTTAAAAGTTTTGTCGGTTTCGCAATGTATTACATCCTTTTTTTACACTTGACAAAACAGTCGGTGAATCAAGCTTCTGACAAAAACGTTTTTTTTGTTGTTCCTTGGATGTCACGAAAAACTTCTATGCGCGAGTAACTGCTCGTTAATAAAAGCAATAAACATGCATCCAGGGCTTCCACTATCCCCGGATTTTCGGGATTTCCCCGAAAATCTGTGTGTCTCACCGAAAAAAAGAATTATCTCCTGAATCCTCGAAGTTTCCCCAAAAATCATCCAATCACGGTGCCACCTCTAGTGACTATCCCTAGCAAATATGACTTAAAATACCATAATCTTTCGCTATTCTCTTTTTCATTAATTTTCGTCTCCTGTGTTACTTTGCATAAAAACCAGACCGAAACAATTTAAGTGTAAACTGTTCTGTATGTGTTCACAAAAGTATCATTTTCCTGAATTTAGATTAAACCATTTCGAATGCAGCATTCCGAATGCTATAAGATTCTTACATTTACAATACTTGGTCAAGACAATCTTGACAAGATTAGCCAAGAATTATGCTTTAAGTTGTTTACGGAACGCTCAGTTGGATTTGGGGTTTAGAAATTGAACTTATAAAGAAGGCTAATTGTTTTGAAAGCCGGATCGTGAGTTTAAATCCTGTATTCTCTTACTGTTGTTTGTTTTGGACATACTGTATTAATGCTTAATACCTAATGTATGAATGCATCATATATTGAAAGGATTTGATCTTTTCGCCAGGAATTCTTACCATTTGAATTTTTGTTTCATTCGGTGTGTAAAAGTTCTTTTATTTATCTGAGAATTGTATTTGTCTACCACCTTTTATCCTCAAACGCATTCACTTTCCACTCCCCTCCCAATTATTATTCTGGTCCCTTCACCCCTGTAAGATTTTCAGAGACTGTAATATTTTAAACTGCAGTCTTAGGATCTTTTTACGCTCTTGCAAAGCTGTTAGTTAGGCCAAGGACATTTTACGGAAAATATATTCTGCTCAAGTTAGGGATGGTCTAGTAAATATTTTTAAATATCTAGGCCTACCTTTACAACTTCTAATGCATGAACAGTCAGTAATCCTGCATGAAGATTAATCCAGAGATAGAAACAAAAGAATTTAAAGAAAATGTAGCATAATTGTATTTTTTTTAAGAACTATCCCTAGATACAATCTTCTTACCATAAAAATTGCACCACAACGCCCCCCCCCCGACCCCTCATAATAAGGCAAAAATTAGCCTTAAACTATTTACAAGGCTGGGGAACGGGGGGATTGAAACGAAAGTGACCCCAAAGATATTATTCATAAGAAGTGTTACATCACAGCTTTAAGTAAACAATTGGTTATCAGGCTCATATTGTTTTTCTTGTGAAGTTTTATATTATTGTCGGACTTATTTATCACGAACCCTTGGTCAATAATGCCAAATAATGTTGGGGAAGAAAAATAGTAAGTAACTTTTGTATGATTTGTAGCCTTTAGCTATCATGTCCAGGCATTAGATGGGCTGATATAAAAATAAAACTGCAATAAGTACTATATTTGGAACATGGTCGGCCCTACGGGGGGTAGGAGGAGTGGGGGTTAATCGCTGACCATATGGTAATTATGAGCTAACCAAAAGAATGGGAAGCATAGTAGAAAATCAATAAGATATTGTATTCGGACCCTAAGAAATTCCACAAAAGCGTCCAAGATCTCATGGGAGAGGTCTCTTCGAAGTTTTTCTTACTGGACAGTAATGGTGACCAAGTGGGTGCAGATGTCATGAATGATCATTTTGCTTAAATTTGTAAAATTCACCCACCACTCTAACATATGCTAGCCAACATTGGAGCGAGTGACATTCCTGTGATTGAATTTCATCAGACTCAACTTAAACTCGAAACTCTTGACACAAATAAGTCAGTATACAGCTAGGTGATATCCCTACCAAATTGATCGTGGAATGTGCCCGGTATTTAAGTGTATCTCTGACTGCTATTTTTAACCAATGTTTTGTAGATGGTATTTTTCCATTGTGTTTTAAACGAGCTATTATCTCCTATACCAAAAAATAAGACCCCAAAAGTTCCCTCTGACTTAAGACCAATATCAAAAACCGCCATTTTTTCTAAAATCTTTGAAAGTTTTATTTACCATTTCCTTTTTGATGATATTCATGATAAATCAACCCAAATCAGTTTGGCTATAGGCAGAATCATAGCACCACGCATTGCTTAATTTATATACTTGATACTATTTTCAAACATCTTGAGTTGAATAGTTCCTACGTTGAGGCTGTTTTTTTCTGATATTAGCAAAGCCTTCGATAATTTGGATCATCAGACAGTTATAGATAATACAAGGGCTTTAGGTGCAAGAGATTTGTTTTACGTATGTTAGCTAGTTTTTTGTCTGGCCGTGAGCAATGTGTAGTCCTCTCTAACAGGAATTCATCAGATTTTTCTTTGATTTCCTGTGGAGAACCTCAAGGGACTAAGTTAGGTCCTTTAGCATTTTTAATAGTTTTTAATAATGTTTTACCAAGTTTTGACAACTCTTTTAAATTTGCGGATTATTTGACATTACTAATCCTTTGTCAAACATCTAATACTTTGAATGTCACACTCGATTCACTAATTAACAATTTAAAGAATGATCTTGGCAATGTTAAACTCAACTTAAGCATACCCAAAAGCAGTTTCATGTTATTTTCTTTTTTTTAAATACACCCCCTATCAATAATTACCTTTGCATACCAAATTTAAATACTGTTAAACTGCTTGGTGGGCAGTTGAACAATGATCTAAAATGGAACTCCCACATTTCCCACTTATCTAAGTCAGGTTATTTTCTCTTTAAATCTTTCTCCCTTCTCAAACGGTTCTCCATATCAATCCAAAACCTTAAAATAATTTATTGTTCTTATATATGACCCTGTCTGGAATATGCTTGTCCTGTCTTGCACCCTGGGTTGACCAAAGACCAATGTTCTAAAATTGAAAGTATTAGAAAAGCGGCAATAAAATTATTCTAGGGACGGCCAATACTAGACACGATGAAGGTTTGACTAGCCTTGAATTTATTACATTTGAATCACGACGTCACATCCGTATCCTGGCCTTCGGTCAGAAGAGCTTTAGTTCTGACTATCCTCGACGTTTTCTCCCTCCCTTAAAAGAAAATCCCCCAACCCTTCCGAATACAAGAGTCAATGCTCGTAGAGCTCCAAATCCCCCACTGGACCTGTGTCCTCAAATGTTGACCGTGAGATACAAAAACTCTATTGTCCCCTATTTCGTTTCCCATTTTAATAATTGATATAACTTTTGTTTTATGTTTATCCGCTAACATCTGTTTTATTATTGATTCAATTTTTTGTTTTATATTTATCCCATAACATTTGTTTTGTTATGGCAATTCTGACGTGCTTATGCTAGCTTTTGTGCTATTTTAGCCAATAAATCATATTCTATTCTATTCTAAAAAAATGTATGTTCCGAGGAGGTAATTTCCGCAGGGGGGAGGGGGTATTTTTTTCGCTGGGAAGATTTACTAGGGGGTAAACACCTAGAACCTTAGAAGCAGCATGAAAAACCGATAATATGTAAATTGCCGTCAAGATTCCCTCTTTTATTTAAATTTAAATTTACTTTTTTAATCAAGTTCCTGTTTATTTTAAGTTTTAATGTTACCCCGTAATTGTAGGTTGAATTTTGTCTGTTTAATTTATTGCTACTTATATTTACAGTTCGCATGTGTTCACTATTTTCTATAATTTGAAGACACTTTTGAAGTTTTTGCCGCAATATCAGCAATAAGCGTTTTCAACTATGGTTTCCATTCCCGTGCTTTTGGCTCTAAAACCTACTCTGTGAAAGGCTTGGTTTACTACGCCGATCCAAGCTCTACTTGAGCCCGAAAACGAACTCAAAACCAATATTTGGCTCCCAAATTTTCGCAACAAAATTTCATTTTGTTTTTTCCCCCGAAAATTCCCCGAATCTTGAAGACTTCTCCCCGAAAACTCCCCGAATACTTAAGACTTGTCCCCCAATTTTAAGATTCGAGAGTGGAAGCCCTGCCTGCATCACATTTTTCTGTTTTGTTTTTTAAAAAACGCCTTTCATCTACCAAAGCAAAGCTTTTTTTAGTATTGTAGTAAAATATATTTCGTGCCCACAGCTTCCATGATTCTGCAGTATGATCATTTGACGCATAAATTGTAATTGTTTCTTTTCTATTTAGGACACTTCTGGCAAATTGCCTACGATAGTGCATATTTTTTTGGCTGTACTAACTTTTTTCTTGAGTTTTTTAATAACTTGGTTAAAAAACGAGTAAGGACTGATATTAACACGAACCGAAATCTTCCCGTATTTGACAAGGGCTACTCCTTTCATCAGACAGTTCGTGGTAATGAACAGTAAGTAAGGAGCGACCCGGTTCAATAGTAGCCGAAACTCTTAAAAACGGAATTTCGATACCAGTAGATAGGCCTACACCAAAAGAAGCGGATTTTTATGCTGATTTCAATATATAAGTTCCGTCAAGTTTACCTTTTCCGATCAAAAGTTACGAGCCTGAAAAAATGTGCCTCATTTACGAAAAAGGGGGAAACACCTCCTAAAAGTGATAGAATCTCAATGAAAATCAAACCATCAGATTCAGCGTAACAGAAAAACCCTACTGTAGATGTTTCAAGCTCCTATCGGCAAAAATGTGGAATTTTGCATTTTTTGTCAGAAGAAAGATCACGGATGCTTGCTTATTTGCTGTTTTTTTTTTATCCCAGGGGTGATCGTATCGATCCAGCAGTCCTAGAATACCGTGAGAGGGCTCATTCAAATGGAAATTAAAAGCTCTAGTGCCATTTTTAAGTGACCCAAAAAATTGAAGGCAATTTGGCCTCTTCCCACGCTCATTTTTTTCCCGAAGTCACCCAATAAAAATTTTGAGATAGCCTTTTTTTTCTGCATAGTTGAAAATTTAATAAATATATCTTTGAGAATGACTTATTCCCCCACAGTTCCCGGGGGAAGGGCTGCAAGGTATGAACTTTGCCCATTGTTTACATATAATTTTGGTTATTGGGAAACATACAGACGCTTTCAGGAGGGATTTTTTCTGGTGGGGGGGAGAGGGGGTCGGAGGAGGGAATAAGTGGGAGGATATTTTCATAGACGATGTTTTCTTGGGGGAAGGGACATTTTGATGAAGGGGGCACCGGTTTTCCCAGCATTATTTAAAAAACGATCAGAAATTAAATAAAAGAAAACAAGTTTTTTCAACTGAAAGGAAGGAGCAAAATTAAAACTTAAAACGAACAGAAATTACTATGTATATGAGGGGGTTCGCCCCCTAGTCAATACCTCGCTCTTTACGCTAAAGTTTTTTTTAGTACTTTCAAAAGAGCTATCTATTCTAATTAACCGGCCTTTGTGATTCTGGGGTTTGTGATTTGAACAAAATTCTAACTTTAGCGTAAAGAGCGAGGTATTGACTAGAGGCGAACCCCCTCATATACGTAATAACATATACGTAATAAAAAAAATAATAAAAAAACAAGTATTACGGCTGATTAGTAATCGAAAAAACCGAATTTTGATGTCAATAAATATATCAAAAGAATGGGCTTATAATGCTGATACATTATCATAATAAAAAAAAGCTTCTAATTGTTCCAATGAAACGAATATAGTGTTTCAAAAGTCGTTCTTAAGGAATTGGGAGAAAATTCATAAGTTAGGTATATTTATTACTAATAAAAGCGTTCGTAAATAAAATTATAGAAGTTCTAGTACCCTTTCTAAGGAGCCCAAAAAATTGGAGGGAAGCTAGGTACCCTTCACCGTCCTTTTTTCAAATTCGTACGATCAAAATGTTGAGAAAGCAATTTAGACAAAAAAAAAAAAAATTAAAATTAATATGCAAATATCGTTTTAATTATTCATATACGGTTAGCTAATTTCAGAACCTGCATTAATGCAAAAATGTTCAGAAATTAAATATAAGAAAAACAAGTTTTTTTTAAAAAGAAAGTAACGAGCGACATTAAAACTTAAAACGAACAGAAATTATTCCGTATATGAAGGGGGTTGCCGCCTCCTCAACACCTCGCTCTTTACGCTAAAGTTTTAATTTTCTCCTAATCCCTTAAGAACGACTTCTGAAACACTATGTTTGTTTAATTGGAACAATGAGAAGCTTTTTTCAAAAGTACTAAACAAATTTAGTGTAAAGAGCGAGGTGTTGAGGAGAAGGCAACCGCCCTCATGTACGGACTAATTTCTGTTCGTTTTAAAGTTTTAATGTCGCTCCTTAATTTCTGTTAAAAAAACTTGTTTTTTTTTTAAATTTAATTACGCTAAAGCTTGACTTTTTGTCTCAGTTCTTGAAGAACTATTGCTCAACCACAGGGGCCTTTGGTATAGAAAAGAAGTATTTCTAAACCACCATAGAACTTTTTTTTTGGTTTAGCGGTCACTCCCTCCTGTGCCCTCCAACGTATACGCTAAAGTCCTATAGAATTTTACATTATAGTAGAAGTCTGTTTTTGTATAGTCTTTCATAGGAATTGAGACAGAATGTCAAAAGTTTTGGGGACCCCTCTATTTAATTTAGTTAAAAATCTGAATGTGGTTTAAATTAGCAAAAAACCTGAATTCCCAGCCAATCCTTCGTATATTTCAAGATTGGACTGACTTTGTTTCTAAAGATGTATAAATGATACCTTGCATTCCAAAAGGCATTAAGCCTGTTTCAGAATTAACGTCTTGTGGTGTTTGCCTACTACAAAATAATAAGGCGTTTTTTTTTAGTATTAGCCTTGAGTAACTATGAAGCAAACAAATAGCAAATTATAGAGACTACACGTGACATTTTCCTTAGCTCAGAATACTAGTTTTAACGTATTCTAATTTGCAGGAACACAACACCAGTATGTTTAAGATATCAAACTCTTCTCTATATGTAAATATCAGCAAAAGAATGTTGGGTTCCTTCGGATCATAAGTTGGTTCAGAAGCTTATTTTCCTACACAAAAAGTCTAAAGGCATCTAAAACGGGGAAGGCGATTGCTAATTTCGGTGCTCAGTGAAAATCCACACACTGATGTTAAAGGCTACATGGTAGTAGGCCTACTTCTAAAGATAAAGTGTATCACTAAGATCATTAACGGCGAAAATTTTATGCCACTGAAAGCATTATTAAATAATATAGATAAAACAAACAGGGAAAAAATCATCATTGACATACTACCTCTGACCCTCTCTTCATTCTTAAGAAATGCAAATTGATAGAAGAATAAAAATACTATTTTTCTACAAGGTTTCCATGGCTACTCTGCACCAGGAAAAAATCAGCGAAATTTTTTTTGAGAAGCCTTGTCACTTTAAAGACTTGTCAGAGCTGAAAAATTTGTAATTTATACAGTTTGTAGGGTACACAGGGAGCTCCTAATAAGCATATAATAATCCCCGATTTCAGATCCTAAGGAGCACTAGCGTGGCCACCGACGACCTGATTTTCGTTAGAAGTTACAAATTGAAAGTATAATAAGAAAGAATGAGATAAAATTATACCAATAATGCTACGTAACAATTATTGTTCTTTTCCGACCTTATTGGTCTTGTATACAATTTACTTAAGTAATTTCTCTTTCTGGCGCTGCACATTGATATAGAATATAAATCGCATACGGAATGTCTTCGTGAAAATCCGTCTTTCTGATACCACTCAAAAGAAATATTAACATACATTTATGAAGGTATACACAAGCAGTGGCACATTATGTTCACTGCAGGACTGTCATGTCTCGTAACGTAAGAAACGGCTTTTAATTTCTCCTTGTTTTTCTTTAAAACATCAAGCTGCTTAAATGTAGCACTGCTTGACTTTCCTCATCTATTTCACTTTCGACATTTTCTAAAATTTAATTTCCGCTTTTACAATTGGAAAGACACTCCTAGTTTTTATGCTTTCGTATTCAATTATTTTCTGTAAGGCAGGTCAGGTCAACTGACACAGAGTCAAGAAAAAGTTATTCTGTTTTCCATTTGATTAAGTAGATACAATGGGAAAATTTTCTCCCTTATCACAGAAACGAAAAGCCTTTCGGACATTCTATTTTTAAAATCTCCTACTGAGACCTAAGTATTCTAGAAGAAGGTTCAATGTGAAATGAAAAGAAAATCTCTCAGCTTAAGCCTTTTTATTATTAAATAAAAAAACAAGTTTTTCCAACTGAAAGTAAGGAACAACACTAAAACATAAAACAAACAGAAATTATTGCGTATATCAGGGGGTTGCCCCCTCCTCAGTACCTCGCTCTTTACGCTATAGTTTAACTTTTTGTTCTACTTATTTAAGAATGAGTCCTGATACACAAGTAGAAAGCTATCTTATACTCGTGTCACGCACCCCTGCTGCCACCTACAACTTTTTTTAACACCATATATTGGCACGAGAACCACGTGGTTTATGGTTTTTTGTCAATGAGAATTTGAAAAACAGGAATTTTGTCACATTTATGTATGTTTTCTTGGATGGTTATGTGTGTTGGTCGATTTATTTGATGTTTTTCATGGATGTTTAATGGTTTTGTCAGTGAGAATTTGAAAAACAGGAATTTTGTCACATTTATGTATGTTTTCTTGGATGGTTATGTGTGTTGGTTGATTTATTTGATGTTTTTCGTGGATGTCAACATCAAATTATGGATGTTTTATGGTTTTTGTCAGTGAGAATTTGAAAAACAGGGTGACAGGACCACGTGGTTTATGGTTTTGTCACTGAGAATGAAAAAAAAGGAATTTTCTCACTTGTAAAAACAGGAACTTTCTCACTTGGAAAACCATAAACCACGTGGTCCTGTCACGAGTAGCACCTGTGAACTTGATTTACATAAAGTTCGCTGAGAGCGTGCACTTACAACAACAACAACATCCACCTTGGAACACCTGTGCTGTCGACCTCAATTCATCTATCGAGAATCAATAATTCCCCATAGAAACAACAAATTAATTTCCCCTTTCTTGACAGATCAATCAATCAATGACATCATCTGTCAGACTTTAAAAATTTTCGCCTAGAAACATTTCTCCAGGAATAGATCCAAATCATTAATGTCTTTGCCTCGGGAACAGTTCTACTGGTCGAACTCCAAAGGATATTAATAACCAAAGGACATGGAAACAATTAGGCAAGAAACATCTTAGCGATGAATTGTTTTAGCGCGCGAAAAGGTTTCCTATTAATTTGAAATGCGTTAGCGCAGAGATGCCAATAACAAAGGAACACGCTGAATTTGCGTTTAGGGATTATTTGGGCGAAACCGTTTTAGACAGGTTATGGAACTATTTCGGCGAAACAGATAGAGACATTTTAAAAGAAGATTTTTGAAGAGATTTTAGAAGAGAATTTAATGGTGAAACTCTGTGGTCGTTATAATACACAAGTTTCATTTGAACAGTGTTGTGAGGTCCTCTAACCCAACCCCAAAGGGTTCCAATCCTCCTACCCCAACCCCGAAGCAAGCCCCCGGTCCTCAAAGGCCCCCCAAGCTCCCAAAGGTCCTCCACTGGTCCCCAAATGTCCCCCAGGCTCCCAACTGCCCCCCGGACACTCAAAGGCCCCCCAAGCTCCCAAAGGACCACCGACGCCCCAAAGACCCACCCAGACCCCCAAAGGCCATCCCCGGGCCCCCCAAAGGCCCATCGAGCTCCCAAAGGGCCAACGGGGTCCCAAAGGCCCTCCACCGGTCCCCAAATGTCCCCCAGGCACCCAAAGGCCCTCCCTGTTCCCCAACGGCCCTCCCTGTGCCCCAAAGGCCCTCCCCCGGCCCCCTAAGGTCCCCCGGCCGAGAGAAGCGCTGCCGGGATGCGCCGTGGGCCAGGAAAGCGCCGCAGGGATGCGTTGCGGGTCAGGAAAGCGCCGCAGGGGATGCGCCGCAGGGAGGCACCGCAGGAAAGCGCCGCAGGATGCGCCGCAGGGATGCGCCACAAAAAAAAAAGTAAACTAAAAAGTAAAAATTTCGAAATGTTATCCCCCAAACGCCCTCCTCAGACCCCCAAAGGTCCTCCCCTGGTCCTCAAAGCTCCCCCGGGCACCCAAAGGACCACCCGGCCCTCAAGGGACCCCGGATCCCCTAAGGTCCTCCCCGGGCCCCAAAGAGTCCCCTCTCCATTTTTTTAATGCTTTTTTATGGCTTTATTATATCTTTTCAGAACAAGTTCCAGAACCTATTTTCCAGATCCACTTTTCAAAACAACTTCAGAGCAAGTTACTTTCTTAATGTCCCTCCTAAACCCATTTTCTAACTTGAAGTACTTATCTTTTTCACCCACAGCTATACTCTACAGCTTTTGGATACCTCAACACCAAAAAATATTTTTCAAAAGTCATTTCAGAGCAAGTTACTTTCTTAATGTCCCTCCTAAACCTATTTTGCAACTTGAAGTACTTATCTTTTTCACCCTCAACTATACTATACAGGTTTTTTGTTACCTCAACACCAAGAAATACCTTTCAAAGAAAATTTCAGAGCAAGTTACTTTCATTATGTCACTCCTAAAACCATTTTCCAACTTGGAGTACTTATCTATTTCACTCACAACTATACTTTACAGCTTTTGGGATACCTCAACACCAAGAAATACTTTTCAAAGACCATTTCAGAGCAAGTTACTTTCTTAATGTCCATCCTAAACCCATTTTACAACTTGAAGTACTTATCTTTTTCACCCGAAACTATACTTTACACCTTTTTGGTTACCTTAACACCAAGAAATACTTTTCAAAGATCATTTCAGAGCAAGTTGCTTTCTTAATGTCCCTCCTAAACCCATTTTGCAACTTGAAGTACTTATCTTTTTCATCACAACTATACCTTACAGCTTTTTGGATACCTCAAAACCAAGAAATACTTTTCAAGGACCATTTCAGAGCAAGTTGCTTTCCTAATGTCCCTTCTAAACCCATTTTCCAACTTGAAGTACTTATCTTTTTCAACCGCAACTATACCTTACAGCTTTTTCGATACCTCAAAACCAAGAAATACTTTTCAAAGACCATTTCAGAGCAAGTTACTTTCTTAATGTCCCTCCTAAACCAAGTTTCCAACTTGAAGTACTTATTTTTTTCAACACAACTATACTTTACAGCTTTTTGGATGCCTCAACACCAAGAAATACTTTTCAAAGACCATTTCAGAGCAAGTTATATTCTTAATAACCATTCTTAACCTATGGACAAATAATGATTACTTGACTCTTTCACCCTAAACTAAACTATACATCTTTTAAGATACCACAAAGACAAGAAATAATGTTCAAAGACCATTTCAGATCAAACTGCATCCTCAAGCCCAACTCGAAAGCCATATTCTAACTTGAAGTACTTATCTTTTTCACCCACAACTATACTTTACAGCTTTTTGGATGCCTCAACACCAAGAAATACTTTTCAAAGACCATTTCAGAGCAAGTTACTTTCTTAATTTCACTCCTAAACCCATTTTCCAACTTGAAGTACATTTCTTTTTGATCACAACTATACAGTACAGCTTTTTGGTTACCTCAACACCAAGAAATACTTTTCAAAGACCATCTCAGAGAAAGTTACTTTCTTAATGTCCCTCCTAAACCCATTTTGCAACTTGAAGTACTTATCTATTTCACCCGAATCTATACTTTACAGCATTTTGGATACCTCAACACCAAGAAATACTTTTCAAAGACCATTTCAGAGCAAGTTACTTTCTTAATGTCCCTCATAAACCCATTTTCCAACTTGAAGAACTTATCTTTTTCATCACAACTATACCTTACAGCTTTTTGGATACCTCAAAACCAAGAAATACTTTTCAAAGACCTTTTCAGAGCAAGTTACTTTCTTAATGTCCCTCCTAAACCAAGTTTCCAACTTGAATTACTTATGTTTTTCACTCACAACTATACTTTACAGCTTTTTGGTTACCTCAACACCAAGAAATACTTTTCAAAGACCATTTCAGAGCAAGATACTTTCTTAATCTCACTCCTAAACCCAATTTCCAACTTGAATTACATATCTTTTTCACCCAAAACTATACTTTACAGATGTTGGGATACCTCAACACCAAGAAATAATTTTCAAAGACCAGTTCAGAGCAAATTACTTTCTTAATGTCCATCCTAAACCAATTTTGCAGATTGGAGTGCATTTTTTTGTCCCCCTCAACTATACTTTACATATTTTTGGTTACCTCAACACCAAGAAATACTTTTCAAGTAACATTTCAGAGCAAGTTAATTTCTTTATTTTTCTCCTAAACCCATTTTACAACTTGAAGTACTTATCTTTTTAACCACAACCAGATCATACAGCTTTTTGGATACCTCAACACCAAGAAATACTTTTCAAATACCATTCAGAGCAAGTTACTTTCTTAATGTCCCTCCTAAACCCATTTTCCGACTTGAAGTACTTATTTTTTTTCATCCGCAACTGTACTTTACAGCATTTCGGTTACCTCAACACTAAGAAATACTTTTCAAAGACCATTTCAGAGCAAGTTACTTTCTTAATGTCCATCCTAAACCCATTTTGCAACTTGAAGTACTTATCTTTTTCGCCCCCTTTCTCAATGAAAAAGAAATTAGTTTTTAATCAATTCTATTTTTCCAAATAATATAAAAATTTTCCACTTCGGTTCAGATTTTTCTCAAGGGGATGAAAAAATTTAAAATAATGTTCCAAATTTTCTCAACAAAGTGAAGAAAAGTTTATGATCTCTTCTGAATTTTACCAAAGAACACGCTCCAATTCTAATTTCTCCAGAGAAAACAAAAAGACATAGACATAAAGAAATTTAAAGTTCAATTCTAATTTTTCGGTGGAAGATAGAAAAAGTAATACCACACTTGTGAATATTTTCATGGAATATGAAAAGTTCTTGTCCAATTTAAAATTTTCTCAATGAAGTGATGAGAAGTTCAGGTTTTCTTCTGAACATTACAATAGAACAAACTTCAATGCTAATCTCTCCAGAGAAAAAAAAAATCTTCCACTTAAATTCTTAATTTCACAAAGACATAAAGAAATTTTAATTTCAATTCTTAATTTTTCGGTGGAAGATGGAAAAAGTAATACCATACTTGTGAATATTTTCCCGGAAGATAAAAAGTTCTAGTTCAATTTACAATTTCCTCAACGAAGTGAAGAAAAGGTCAAGTTCTCTTCTGAATTTTACTAAAGAACACAATGCAATTCTAATTTCACCAGAGAAAATAAAAATCTTCCACTTAAGTTCTTTATTTCACAATGACATAAAGAAATTTAAAGTTCATTTCTAAATTTTTCGGCGGAAGATAGAAAAAGTAATACCATACTTGTGAATATTTTCATGGAAGATAAAAAGTTCTAGTTCAATTTACAATTTCCTCAACGAAGTGAAGAAAAGTTCAAGTTCTCATCTGAAATTTACTAAAGAACACAATTCAATTCTAATTTCACCAGAGAAAATAAAAATCTTCCACTTAAGTTCTTTATTTCACAATGACATAAAGAAATTTAAAGTTCATTTCTAAATTTTTCGGTGGAAGATAGAAAAAGTAATACCATACTTGTGAATATTTTCATGGAAGATGAAAAGTTCTACTTCAATTTTAAATTTTCTCAAAGAAGTGAAGAAAAGTTCAAGTTCTCTTCTGAACTTTACCAAAGAACACAATTCAATTCTAGTTTCTCCAGAGAAAATAAAAATCTTCCACTTCAGTTCTTTATTTCACAAAGACATAAAGAAATTTAAAGTTCAATTCTAATTTTTGGTGGAATATAGAAAAAGTAATACCATACTTGTGAATATTTTCCCGGAAGATAAAAGTTCTAGTTCAATTTACAATTTCCTCAACGAAGTGAAGAAAAGTTCAAGTTCTCTTCTGAATTTTACTAAAGAACACAATTCAATTCTAATTTCTACAGAGAAAACAAAAATATTCCACTTAAGTTCTTTATTTAACAAAGACATAAAGAAATTTAAAGTTCAATTATAATTTTTTCGGTGGAAGATATAAAAAGTAATACTATACTTGTGAATATTTTACCGGAAGATAAAAAGTTCTAGTTCAATATCAAATTTACACAACGAAGTGAAGAAAAGTTCAAGTTCTCATCTGAATTTTACTAAAGAACACAATTCAGTTCTAATTTCACCAGCTAAAATAAAAATCTTCCACTTCACCTCTTTATTTCACAAGGACATAAAGAAATTTAAAGTTCAATTCTAAATTTATCCATGGAAGATAGAAAAAGTAATACCATACTTGTGAATATTTTCACGGAAGATAAAAGTTCTAGTTCAATTAAAATTTTCTCGACATAGTGAAGAAAAGTTCAAGTTCTCTTCTGAACTTTACCAAAGATCACACTTCAATTCTAATTTCTCCAGATAAAATAAAAATATTCCACTTCAGTTTTAAGTTCCCCAAAGAAATAAAGAAATTTAAAGTTCTATTCTAAATTTTTAGCTGAAAGAAAGAAAAATTAATACTATGATTGTGATTATTTTCCATGAAGATCAAAAGTTTCACTTTATTTATAATTTTTCTTAAATTTGGTTCTGATTTTTCTAAAAGAAATAAAAAATTTAAAGTTCTGTTAAAAATTTTTCATAGAAGATAGAAAAATTTATACATTGATTGTGAATATTCAACATGAAGATAAGGAACTCCACTTTAATTCAGAGTTTTCTCGAAGAAGTGCAAAATGTTCAAGTTCTCTTCTGAATTTTCTTAAAGAAGAGAAAAAGTTAGCTCAATTCTGAATTTTACCCATGAAAATGAAAAAACCTTCCACTTCAATTCAAAATTTCTCAAAGACATAAAAATTTAATTTTCAGTTCTAAACTTTTCTGTAGAAGATAGGAAAAGTTATACTATGATTGTGATTATTTTCCAGTTAAGATAAAAAGTTTCACTTTAATTCTAATTTTCTTAAATTCAGTTCCGATTTTTTGCAAAGAGATGAAAAATTTAAATTGTTTAAGTTAGGTTAGGTTAACTTATCATGAGCGCTCATGATAAGTTAACCTAACCTTTTCCGGCGAGTATGGTTAGGTTAGGCTAGATTAAGTTAGGTTAAGTTAGGTTAGGTTAGCCCATGGACGCTTCACTTAGGTTAGCTTAGGTTAGGTGAGAGACAGGCAAAAAGTTAGGTGTAAGATTAGGTTAGGTTAGGATTAAGTTAGGTTAGGTTAAGTTAGGTTAGGCTAGGTTAGCCTACGTATGCGCGCGTACGTAGGATAACCTAGCCTAACCTAACTTAACCTAACCTAACTTAATCTAACCTAACCTAACCTAATCATACACCTAACTTTTTGCCTGTCTCTCACCTAACCTAAGCTAACCTAAGTGAAGCGTACGTGGGCTAACCTAAACTAACTTAACCTAACCTAACTTAATCTAGCCTAACCTAACCATACTCGCCGGAAAAGGTTAGGTTAACTTATCATGAGCGCTCATGATAAGTTAACCTAACCTAACTTAAACAAATTAAATTTTTCATCTCTTTGCAAAAAATCGGAACTGAATTTAAGAAAATTAGAATTAAAGTGAAACTTTTATCTTCACTGGAAAATAATCACAATCATAGTATAACTTTTCCTATCTTCTACAGAAAAGTTTAGAACTGAAATTTAAATTTTTATGTCTTTGAGAAATTTTGAATTGAAGTGGAAGGTTTTTTCATTTTCATGGGTAAAATTCAGAATTGAGATAACTTTTTTTCTTCTTTAAGAAAATTCAGAAGAGAACTTGAACATTTTGCACTTCTTCGAAAAAACTCTGAATTAAAGTGGAGTTCCTTATCTTCATGTTGAATATTCACAATCAATGTATAACTTTTTCTATCTTCTATGAAAAATTTGGAACAGAACTTTAAATTTTTTATTTCTTTGAGAAAAATCAGATTCAAATTTAAGAAAAATTATAAATAAAGTGAAACTTTTGATCTTCATGGAAAATAATCACAATCATAGTATTACTTTTTTTTTCTTTCAGCTAAAAATTTAGAATAGAAATTTAAATTTCTTTATTTCTTTGGGGAACTTAAAACTGAAGTGGAATATTTTTATTTTCTCTGGAGAAATTAGAATTGAAGTGTGATCTTTGGTAAAGTTCAGAAGAGAACTTGAACTTTTCTTCTCTATGTCGAGAAAATGTTAATTGAACTAGAACTTTTTATCTTCCGTGAAAATATTCACAAGTATGGTATTACTTTTTCTATCTTCCATGGATAAATTTAGAATTGAACTTTAAATTTCTTTATTTCCTTGTGAAATAAAGAGGTGAAGTGGAAGATTTTAATTTTCGCTGGTGAAATTAGAATTGAATTGTGTTCTTTAGTAAAATTCAGATGAGAACTTGAACTTTTCTTCACTTCGTTGTGTAAATTTGAAATTGAACTAGAACTTTTTATCTTCCGGTAAAATATTCACAAGTATAGTATTACTTTTTATATCTTCCACCGAAAAACTTAGAATTAAACTTTAAATTTCTTTATGTCATTGTGAAATAAAGAACTTAAGTGGAAGATTTTTGTTTTCTCTGGAGAAATTAGAATTGAATTGTGTTCTTTAGTAAAATTCAGAAGAGAACTTGAACTTTTCTTCACTTCGTTGAGGAAATTGTAAATTGAACTAGAACTTTTATCTTCCGTTAAAATATTCACAAGTATGGTATTACTTTATCCCTAGTCCACCAAAAATTAGAATTAAACTGAAAATTTCCATATGTCTTTGTAAAAATTATAACTGAAGTGGAAAATTTTTATTTTCTTGTGTGAAATAAGAATTTTCTTGTTTTCTGTTGTAAATTTAAGAAGTAAACATGAAATTTTCTTCACTTCGTAGAGAAAATTTAAAATTGAAGTAGAACTTTTCATCTTCCATGAAAATATTCACAAGTATGGTATTACTTTTTCTATCTTCCACCGAAAAATTTAGAAATTAACTTTAAATTTCTTTATGTCATTGTGAAATAAAGAACTAAAGTGGAAGATTTTTATTTTCTCTGGTGAAATTAGAATTGAATTGTGTTCTTTAGTAAAATTCAGAAGAGAACTTGAACTTTTCTTCACTTCGTTGAGGAAATTGTAAATTGAACTAGAAATTTTTATCTTCCATGAAAATATTCACAAATATGGTATTACTTTTTCAATCTACCGCCGAAAAATTTAGAATTGAACTTTAAATTTCTTTATGTCATTGTGAAATAAAGAACTTAAGTGGAAGATTTTTATTTTCTCTGGTGAAATTAGAATTGCATTGTGTTCTTTAGTAAAATTCAGTAGAGAACTTGACATTTTCTTCACTTCGTTGAGGAAATTGTAAATTGAACTAGAACTTTTTATCTTCCGGGAAAATATTCACAAGTATGGTATTACTTTTTCCATCTTCCACCGAAAAATTTAGAATTTAACTTTAAATTTCTTTATGTCTTTGTGAAATTAAGAATTTAAGTGGAAGATTTTTAATTTCTCTGGAGAGATTAGCATTGAAGTGTGTTCTTTGGTAAAGTTCAGAAGAGAACTTGAACTCTTCTTCACTTCGTTGAGAAAATTTTAAATTGTACAAAAACTGTTCATCTTCCTTGAAAATATTCACAAGTTTGGTATTACTTTTTCTATCATCAACCGAAAAATTAGAATTGAACTTTAAATTTCTTTATGTCTATGTCTTTTTGTTTTCTCTGGAGAAATTAGAATTGGAGCGTGTTCTTTGGTAAAATTCAGAAGAGATCATAAACTTTTCTTCACTTTGTTGAGAAAATTTGGAACATTATTTTAAATTTTTTCATCCCCTTGAGAAAAATCTGAACCGTAGTGGAAAATTTTTATATTATTTGGAAAAAAAGAATTGATTAAAAACTAATTTCTTTTTCCATTGAGAAAGGGAGCGA
This sequence comes from Artemia sp. Qi Xiang Cuo, assembly GCF_049724085.1. Lineage (NCBI taxonomy): Eukaryota > Metazoa > Arthropoda > Branchiopoda > Anostraca > Artemiidae > Artemia > Artemia sp. Qi Xiang Cuo. The sequence goes on along the minus strand of NC_142804.1, from coordinate 25,793,192 downwards.
AAAAGATAAATACTTCAAGTTGTAAAATGGGTTTAGGATGGACATTAAGAAAGTAACTTGCTCTGAAATGGTCTTTGAAAAGTATTTCTTAGTGTTGAGGTAAACAAAATGTTGTAAACTACAGTTGCGGATGAAAAAAATAAGTACTTCAAGTCGGAAAATGGGTTTAGGAGGGACATTAAGAAAGTATCTTGCTCTGAATGGTTTTTGAAAGGTATTTCTTGGTGTTGGGGTATCCAGAAAGCCGTATGATCTAGTTGTGGTGAAAAATATAAGTACTTCAAGTTGCAATATGGGTTTAGGAGAGAAATAAAGAAAGTAACTTGCTCTGAAATGGTCTTTGAAAAGTATTTCTTGGTGTTGAGGTAACCAAAAATCTTTAAAGTATAGTTGAGAGTGAAAAAGATAATTACTTCATGTTGCAAAATGGGTGTAGGAGGGACATTAAGAAAGTAACTTGCTCTGAAATGGTCTTTGAACAGTATTTATTGGTGTTGATGTATCCAAACTGCTGTAAAGTATAGTTTAGGGTGAAAAAGATAAGTACTTCAAGTTGGAAAATGGGTTTAGGAGTGAGATTAAGAAAGTAACTTGCTCTGAAATGGTCTTTGAAAATTATTTCTTGGTTTTGAGGTAACCAAAAAGCTGTAAAGTATAGTTGTGAGTGAAAAAGATAAGTAATTCAAGTTGGAAACTTGGTTTAGGAGGGACATTAAGAAAGTAACTTGCTCTGAAAAGGTCTTTGAAAAGTATTTCTTGGTTTTGAGGTATCCAAAAAGCTGTAAGGTATAGTTGTGATGAAAAAGATAAGTTCTTCAAGTTGGAAAATGGGTTTATGAGGGACATTAAGAAAGTAACTTGCTCTGATATGGTCTTTGAAAAGTATTTCTTGGTGTTGAGGTATCCAAAATGCTGTAAAGTATAGTTTCGGCTGAAATAGATAAGTACTTCAAGTTGCAAAATGGGTTTAGGAGGGACATTAAGAAAGTAACTTTCTCTGAGATGGTCTTTGAAAAGTATTTCTTGGTGTTGAGGTAACCAAAAAGCTGTAGAGTATAGTTGTGATCAAAAAGACAAGTACTTCAAGTTGGAAAATGGGTTTAGGAGTGAAATTAAGAAAGTAACTTGCTCTGAAATGGTCTTTGAAAAGTATTTCTTGGTGTTGAGGCATCCAAAAAGCTGTAAAGTATAGTTGTGGGTGAAAAAGATAAGTAATTCAAGTTGGAAACTTGGTTTAGGAGGGACATTAAGAAAGTGACTTGCTCTGAAATGGTCTTTGAAAAGTATATCTTGGTTTTGAGGTATCCAAAAAGCTGTAAAGTATAGTTTTGGGTGAAAAAGATAAGTACTTCAAGTTGGAAAATGTGTTTAGGAGTGACATTAAGAAAGTAACTTGCTCTGAAATGGTCTTTGAAAAGTATTTCTTGGTGTTGAGGCATCCAAAAAGCTGTAAAGTATAGTTATGATGAAAAAGATAAGTACTTCAAGTTGGAAAATTGGTTTAGGAGGGACATTAAGAAAGTAACTTGCTCTGAAATGGTCTTTGAAAAGTATTTCTTGGTTTTGAGGTATCCAAAAAGCTGTAAGGTATAGTTGCGGTTGAAAAAGATAAGTACTTCAAGTTGGAAAATGGGTTTAGGAGGGACATTAAGAAAGCAACTTGCTCTGAAATGGTCCTTGAAAAGTATTTCTTGGTGTTGAGGTATCAAAAAAAGCTGTAAAGTATAGTTGCGAGTGAAAAAGATAAGTACTTCAAGTTGTAAAATGGGTTTAGAAGGGACATTAGGAAAGCAACTTGCTCTGAAATGATCTTTGAAAAGTATTTCTTGGTGTTAAGGTAACCAAAAAGGTGTAAAGTATAGTTTCGGGTGAAAAAGATAAGTACTTCAAGATGGAAAATGGGTTTAGGATGGACATTAAGAAAGTAACTTGCTCTGAAATGGTCTTTGAAAAGTATTTCTTAGTGTTGAGGTATCCCAAAAGCTGTAAAGTATAGTTGTGAGTGAAAAAGATAAGTGCTTCAAGTTGGAAAATGGATTTAGGAGTGACATTAAGAAAGTAACTTGCTCTGAAATGGTCTTTGAAAAGTATTTCTTGATGTTGAGGTAACCAAAAACCTGTAAAGTATAGTTGAGTGTGAAAAAGATAAGTACTTCAAGTTGCAAAATGTGTTTAGGAGTGAAATTAAGAAAGTAACTTGCTCTGAAATGACTTTTGAAAAATATTTTTTGGTGTTGAGGTATCCAAAAGCTGTAGAGTATAGCTGTGGGTGAAAAAGATAAGTAATTCAAGTTAGAAAATGGGTTTAGGAGGGACATTAAGAAAGTAACTTGCTCTGAAGTTGTTCTGAAAAGTGGATCTGGAAAATAGGTTCTGGAACTTGTTCTGGAAAGATATAATAAAGCCATAAAAAAGCATTAAAAAAATGGAGAGGGGACTCTTTGGGGCCCGGGGAGGACCTTTGGGGATCCGGGGGCCCTTGAGGGCCGGGTGGTCCTTTGGGTGCCCGGGGAGCTTTGAGGACCAGGGGAGGACCTTTGGGGGTCAGAGGAGGGCGTTTGGGGGATAACATTTCGAAATTTTTACTTTTTAGTTTACTTTTTTTTGCGGCGCATCCCTGCGGCGCATCCTGCGGCGCTTTCCTGCGGTGCCTCCCTGCGGCACATCCCCTGCGGCGCTTTCCTGACCCGCAGCGCATCCCTGCGGCACATCCTGCTGCGCTTTCCTGGCCCACGGCGCATCCCGGCAGCGCTTCTCTGGTCCGGGGGACCTTTGGGGGCCGGAGGAGGGCCTTTGGGGCACAGGGAGGGCCTTTGGGGCACAGGGAGGGCCTATGGGTGCCTGGGGGAAATTGGGGGCCCGGTGGAGGCCCTGGGGGACCCGGTGGGGCCTTGGGGCGCTCGCGGTGCCGGGGGGGGCCCCGGGGAGGGCCTGGGGGGGTCGGGGTGGGCCTTTGGGGCGCCGGTGGCCCTTTGGGAGCTTGGGGGGCCTTTGAGTGTCCGGGGGGCAGTTGGGGGCCTGGGGGACATTTGGGGACCGGTGGAGGGCCTTTGGGAGCTTGGGGGGCCTTTGGGGACCGGGGGCTTCCTTCGGGGTTGGGGTAGGAGGATTGGAACCCTTTGGGGTTGGGTTAGAGGACCTCACAACACTGTTCAAATGAAACTTGTGTATTATAACGACCACAGAGTTTCACCATTAAATTCTCTTCTAAAATCTCTTCAAAAATCTTCTTTTAAAATGTCTCTATCTGTTTCGCCGAAATAGTTCCATAACCTGTCTAAAACGGTTTCGCCCAAATAATCCCTAAACGCAAATTCAGCGTGTTCCTTTGTTATTGGCATCTCTGCGCTAACGCATTTCAAATTAATAGGAAACCTTTTCGCGCGCTAAAACAACTCATCGCTAAGATGTTTCTTGCCTAATTGTTTCCTTTAATGTCCTTTGGTTATTAATATCCTTTGGAGTTCGACCAGTAGAACTGTTCCCGAGGCAAAGACATTAATGATTTGGATCTATTCCTGGAGAAATGTTTCTAGGCGAAAATTTTTAAAGTCTGACAGATGATGTCATTGATTGATTGATCTGTCAAGAAAGGGGAAATTAATTTGTTGTTTCTATGGGGAATTATTGATTCACGATAGGTGAATTGAGGTCGACAGCACAGGTGTTCCAAGGTCGATGTTGTTGTTGTTGTAAGTGCACGCTCTCAGCGAACTTTATGTAAATCAAGTTCACTGGTGCTACTCGTGACAGGACCTCTTGTTTTTTGTTTTTCAATGTTATAATTTTACTTTTTTTCCAATTCAGAAATTTACTGTTTTTTAATTCTCAGTGATAAAACCATACACCACGTGGTACTGTCACCCTGTTTTTCAAATTCTCACTGACAAAACCATAAAACATCCATAATTTGATGTTGACATCCATGAAAAACATCAAATAAATTGACCAACACACATAACCATCCAAGAAAACATACATAAATGAGACAAAGTTCCTGTTTTTCAAATTCTCACTGACAAAAACCATTAAACATCCATGAAAAACATCAAATAAATCGACCAACACACATAACCATCCAAGAAAACATACATAAATGTGACAAAATTCCTGTTTTTCAAATTCTCATTGACAAAAAACCATAAACCACGTGGTTCTCGTGCCAATATATGGTGTTAAAAAAAGTTGTAGGTGGCAGCAGGGGTGCGTGACACGAGTATAAGATAGCTTTCTACTTACACAAGGACCGTTTAATTAGAATAACAAGCTTTTTACAAATTCAAAAAACACTTTAGCATAAAGAGCGAGGTAATGAGCAGGAGGCAACCCTCTGATATACATAACAACTTCTGTTCGTTTTAAGTTTTTAATTGTACTCCTTACTTTCGGTAGAAAAACTTGTAAAATTTAATTTCTAATAATTTTTAATTAATGCTCGGAAATCCAGCTCCTCCTCCCATGGGAAATTTCCTTTCCCAAAAAAATTCCACCATGAACAGATACTTCCGCATAAGCCCCCCCCTAAACTCCCCCTTCCAAAAAAATTATCTTTATCATAGGCAGTGCAACAGCGCTGCCTAAATAAAGAACGATGTTGGCAGAATGTATTATTTTTTTTTCTCTTCTATACCAGGTCACTTCGTATTGAAGGAGTTGTCATGAATTATTGTCAAAGGAATTATTTTTTTGAGGAAGACACTCCCCCACAGCCCTCAGGGCAAGGGTTTTAAGTTATACCCTAGGGGCATATAAGAACGATATTGGCACAATGTGTTATTTATTATTTTTTCTCTTTAGACCAGGGCACTTTGTATCGAAGAAGTTGTCATAAAAACTTTGAAAAGGGCTCATTAAATTGGAAGTTAGAGTGGCTTGTGCCCTGTTTAATAGTCGAAAGTGATAGGAAGGCAACTAACACCCTTTCAACGCCCACCTTTTCCCGAAACACATCCAGTCAAAATTTTGAGATAGCCATTTTGTTCAGCGAAGTTGATTTCTAGATAGAAATTATGTTTTTGAGGAGGACACACCCCACAGCCCTCAGGGCAAGGGTTGTAAGCTATGTCCTGGGGGCATATAAGGTTTTTATAGAAAGCGTTGTCTTAGAAACTTCAAAAAAGACTCATTCGATTGGAAATCCAAAGGGCTAGTGCCCTTTTTAATAGTCAAAAGTGACTAGAGGGCAACTAACCCCACTCTCACGCCAACCTTTCCCCCAAACACAGCCAATCAAAATTTTGAGACAGCCATTTTGTTCAACGTAGTTGAAAGTTCTGGATATTAGGTCTATGAAGATGGTTACCCCCCTACAGAGGCCAAGGCAAGGGTTGTAAGCTACTCCTTGGGGACCTACACAGTTTTTATAGAACGTGTTATCACAGAAACCTCAAAAAGGCTCAATCGACTTTAAATTTCAAGAGCTCGTATCCTTTTTAATAGTTAATAGTGAGTCGAGGTAAACTAACACTGCTTCCACGCCCACCATTTCCTCAAACACCTCCAATCAAAATTTTGAGATAGCCATTTTGTTCAACGTAGTTGAAAGTTCCGGAAATTATACCTTTCAGCAGGACATCCCCCCTCCACAGTCTTCAGGGCAATGGTTATAAGTTATGCCCTCGGGCATATAATACAAACGAATGTGCATTGTAAATTTGATATACATATACTGATATTTAGTAATCATAATGTTAATATTAGTAGTAATCAACATTATACTTCTACAAGGCCCCCGTACCAAACAGGTTTTTTTCTGATAGATATTCTATTCTACAGGGGCATTACACCCTTCCAAAGAGATTTACGCAATTTCTAGTTCAAGGTATATACATGTTTTTTTTTTTACCATCTATTGATTTTGTGGACGCCCCCGTACCAACAGGTTTTCTGGTAGAACCTTATACTTTGCGTACGCCCCCGTACCAAACAGGTTTTTTTCTGATAGTCCTATTCTACAGGGGCATTACACCTTTGCAAAGAGATTTACGCAATTTAAGGACAAGTTTTTCAGACATAGATTTCTAGTTCATGATATACAAGTTTTTTTTTAGGTTAAATCCGTGGTCATTCATCTGTAAGTTGATCAGTAGGTTTTTTTTTTAAACTTGGCTAATAGGTTTTTAAACCTATTACTACGAACGCTACATGCATTCTATTTTTGGAACTAGGAGCGAGATTGTGTGATGCTATCAGACTGGTTTCGTTTCATGGGTTCATTAATAGAAGGACTAATGTTTTTGAAAAGGGTAATTACTTCTTTAGTTTACGAGATTTGCGAATTTTTTGCGAAAAGATATTTGCGTAAAGATATTGCGATGGTTAAGAATGCCTCACGGGTAATTAAAGAATGAGGAATGGGATACTATAATTAGAATGATTTTAAGTTGAAAAATTGTGACGTAAAAATAACTCAGTTATTTGCCTGCGTGTATAGGAATTCCCATGTTATTTGCTTGCATGTATTCTGTGTTAAATAAGTAGTTTTTGTATCTTTTAAAAGAGGTTAAAGGGATTTGAGAGACTTAGTTACCTAATTCCGTGTGGTTTTCCTTTACTTGGTGCTCATTAAAAACGAAATTTTTGTGTTAAATAAGTAGTTTTTGTATCTTTTAAAAAAGCTTTAAGGGGTTTGAGAGACTCAATTTCATGATTCCATGTGGTTTTTCTTTACTTGGTGGTCATTTGTTGTATCTTTTAAAAGAGCTTTACAGGGTTTGAGAGACTCAGTTGCCTAACTCCGTGTGATTTTTCTTTACTTGATGGTCATTAAAAACGAAATTTTTGTGTTAAATAAGTAGTTTTTGTATCTTTTAAAAGAGCTTTAAGAGGTTTGAGAGACTCAGTTGCCGGATTCCTTGTGTATTTTTTTTACTTGGTGGTCATTAAAAACGAAACTTGGTGGTCATTTGTTGTATCTTTTAAAAGAGCTTTACAGGGTTTGAGAGACTCAGTTGCCTAATTCCGAGTGATTTTTCTTTACTTGATGGTCATTAAAAACGAAATTTTTGTGTTACATCAGTAGTTTTTGTATCTTTTAAAAGAGCTTTACGGGGATTGAGAGACTCAGTTGCCGCATTCCATGTGGTTTTTCTTTACTTGGTGGTCATTAATAACGAAACTTGGTGGTCATTTGTTGTATCTTTTAAAATAGCTTTTCAAGGTTCGAGAGACTCAGTTGCCTAATTCCGTGTGATTTTTCTTTAATTGATAGTCATTAAAAACGAAATTTTTGTGTTAAATAAGTAGTTTTTGTATCTTTTAAAAGAGCTTTAAGGGGTTTGAGAGACTCAGTTGCCTGATTCCGTGTGTTTTTTCTTTACTTGATGGTCATTAAAAACGAAATTTTTGTGTTAAATAATTTGTTTTTTTATCTTTTAAAATATATTTACAGGGATTGTTAGACTCAGTTTCCTTATTCCTTGTGTTTTTACTTTAATTTTTGTTAATTAAAAAATAAATTATTGTGTTAATTAAGTATTTTTTTTATCTTTTAAAATAGCTTTACTGGTATTGAGAGACTCAGTTGCTGGATTCCATGTGGTTTTTCTTTACTTGGTGGTCATTTGTTGTATCTTGTAAAAGACCTTTACAGAGTCTGAGAGACTCAGTTGCCTAATTCCGTGTGGTTTTCCTTTACTTGGTGGTCATTAAAAACGAAATTTTTGTGTTAAATCAGTGGTTTTTGTATCTTTTAAAAGAGCTTTACAGGGTTTGAGAGACTCAGTTGCATAATTCCGTGTGGTTCTTCTTGACTTGGTGGTCATTAAAAACGAAATTTTTGTGTTAAATAAGTAGTTTTTGTATCTTTTAAAAGAGCTTTACGGGGATTGAGAGACTCAGTTGCCGGATTCCATGTGGTTTTTCTTTACTTGGTGGTCATTAAAAATGAAATGTTTGTGTTAAATAAGTAGTTTTTGTATCTTTTAAAAGAGCTTTAAGGGGTTTGAGAGACTCAGTTGCCTGATTCCGTGTGGTTTTTTCTTTACTTGCTGGTCATTTGTTGTATCTTTTAAAAGAGCTTTACAGAGTTTGAGAGACTCAGTTGCCTAATTCCGTGTGGTTTTCCTTTACTTGGTGGTCATTAAAATCGATATTTTTGTGTTTTATCTTTTGTTTTTGTATATTTTAAAAGAGCTTTAAGGGGTTTGAGAGACTCAGTTGCATGATTCCGTGTGGTTTTTCTTTACTTGGTGGTCATTTGTTGTATCTTTTAAGAGAGCTTTACAGGGTTTGAGAGACTCAGTTGCCTAATTACGTGTGATTTTTCTTTACTTGATGGTCATTAAAAACGAAATTTTTTTTTTAAATAAGTAGTTTTTGTATCTTTTAAAAGAGCTTTAAGGGGTTTGAGAGACTCAGTTGCCGGATTCCGATTGGTTTTTCTTTACTTGGTGGTCATTAAAAAACGAAATTTTTTGTGTTAAATAAGTAGTTTTTGTATCTTTTAAAAGAGCTTTACGGGGATTGAGAGACTCAGTTACCGCATTCCATGTGGTTTTTCTTTACTTGGTGGTCATTAAAAACGAAATTTTTGTGTTAAATAAGTAGCTTTTGTGTCTTTTAAAAGAGCTTTACGGGGATTGAGAGACTCAGTTTTACCTTGTCACAGTTACATTTTCTTGATTTTTCAAAGTTCATTTTGAATTTCTTTCGTTGAAATGCAAGAGTTGGAATATTTCAGTAGTGTTTGGTTGGGGTTGACCTTGTCACAGTTACATTTTCGTGATTTATCAAAGTACAATGTGAATTTCTGTCGCTGAAATGCAAGAGTTGGAATATTTCAGTAGTTTTTGGTTGTGGTTTACCTTGTCACAGTTACATTTTCTTGTTTTTTCAAAGTTCATTTTGAATTTCTTTCTCTGAAATGCAAGAGTTGGGATATTTCAGTAGTGTTTGGTTGTGGTTTACCTTGTCACAGTTACATTTTCTTGATTTTTCAAAGTTCATTTTGAATTTCTTTCGCTGAAATGCAAGAGTTGGAATATTTCAGTAGTGTTTGGTTGTGGTTTACCTTGTCACAGTTACATTTTCTTGATTTTTCAAAGTTCATTTTGAATTTCTTTCGTTGAAATGCAAGAGTTGGAATATTTCAGTAGTGTTTGGTTGTGGTTTACCTTGTCACAGTTACATTTTCTTGATTTTTCAAAGTTCATTTTGAATTTCTTTCGCTGAAATGCAAGAGTTGGAATATTTCAGTAGTGTTTGGTTGTGGTTTACCTTGTCACAGTTACATTTTCTTGATTTTTCAAAGTTCATTTTGAATTTCTTTCGTTGAAATGCAAGAGTTGGAATATTTCAGAAGTGTTTGGTTGTGGTTTACCTTGTCACAGTTACATTTTCTTGATTTTTCAAAGATCATTTTGAATTTCTTTCGCTGAAATGCAAGAGTTGGAATATTTCAGTAGTGTTTGGTTGTGGTTTACCTTGCCACAGTTACATTTTCTTGATTTTTCAAAGTTCATTTTAAATTTCTTTCGTTGAAATGCAGGAGTTGGAATATTTCAGTAGTGTTTGGTTGTGGTTTACCTTGTCACAGTTACATTTTCTTGATTTTTCAAAGTTCATTTTGAATTTCTTTCGTTGAAATGCAAGAGTTGGTATATTTAAGTAGTGTTTTGTTTTTGTTTTCCTTTTAAAAGTTACATTTTATTTTTTTTTAAAATTTCATTTTGAATTTCTTTCGTTGAAATGCAAGAGTTGGAATATTTCAGTAGTGTTTGGTTGTGGTTTACCTTGCCAAAGTTACATTTTCTTAATTTTTCAAAGTTCATTTTGAGGTTGTGGTTTACCTTGTCACAGTTAAATTTTCTTGATTTTTCAAAGTTCATTTTGAATTTCTTTCGCTGAAATGCAAGAGTTGGAATATTTCAGTGTCACAGTTACATTTTCTTGATTTTTCAAAGATCATCTTGAATTTTTTTCGTTGAAATGCAACAGTTGGAATATTTCAGTAGTATTTGGTTGTGGTTTACCTTGTCACAGTTACATTTTCTTGATTTTTCAAAGTTCATTTTGAATTTCTTTCGATGAAATGCAAGAGTTGGAATATTTCAGTAGTGTTTTGGTTATGGTTTACCTTGTCACAGTTACATTTTCTTGATTTTTCAAAGTTCATTTTGAATTTCTTTCGTTGAAATGCAAGAGTTGTAATATTTCAGTAGTGTTTGTTTGCGGTTTACCTTGACACAGTTACATCTTATTGATTGTTTAAGGTTCATTTTGAATTTCTTTCGTTGAAATGCAAGAGTTGGAATATTTCAGTAGTGTTTGTTTGCGGTTTAAATTGTAACAGTAACATTTTCTTGATTTTTCAAAGTTCATTTTGAATTTCTTTCGTTGAAATGCAAGAGTTGGAATATTTCAGTAGTGTTTGGTTGTGGTTTACCTTGTCACAGTTACATTTTCATGATTTTTCAAAGTTCATTTTGAATTTCTTTCGTTGAAATGCAAGAGTTGGAATATTTCAGTAGTGTTTGGTTGTGGTTTACCTTGTCACAGTTACATTTTCTTGATTTTTCAAAGTTCATTATGAATTTCTTGAGTTTACATGCAAAAGTTGGAATATTTCAGTAGTGTTTGATTGTGGTTTACCTTGTCACAGTTACATTTTCTTGATTTTTCAAAGTTCATTTTGAATTTCTTTCGTTGAAATGCAAGAGTTGGAATATTTCAGTAGTGTTTGGTTGTGGTTTACCTTGTCACAGTTACATTTTCTTGATTTTTCAAAGTTCATTTTGAATTTCTTTCGTTGAAATGCAAGAGTTGGAATATTTCAGTAGTGTTTGGTTGTGGTTTACCTTGTCACAGTTACATTTTCTTGATTTTTCAAAGTTCATTTTGAATTTCTTTCGTTGAAATGCAAGAGTTGGAATATTTCAGTAGTGTTTGCTTGTGGTTTACCCTGTCACAGTTACATTTTCTTGATTTTTCATATTTCATTTTGAATCATTCAAGAAACGTGATTAAACACGTTTTTAAACTACAAGCTATTTGCATGCCTTTCCTTGGCCTTAGAGTGGCGCGCCACACTAAGTGAACCTAGGTCAACCCAACTTTTTGGATATCTCTCTCACTATGACTCTGTTTGTGTGTCGTGTCTGTGCGTGTCTCGTTTCTATGTGTGTGTGTCATCTCTGTGGGTGTGTTGTCTAAAAAACCAGTCTGGTTGAAAATGTGGAGTTTTCGTACTGCTCACTTTTTTGCAATGTGTAGGAACCAGCGGGGAATCCCCGTTCGTTTGGAAAGGTGCCAAGTAAAGGCATGCAAAAAGCATGTATTTTAAAAACGTGTTTAATCACGTTTCTTGAATGATTCAAAATGAACTTTCAAAAATCAAGAAAATGTAACTGTGACAAGGTAAACCACAAGCAAACACTACTGAAATATTCCAACTCTTGCATTTCAACGAAAGAAATTCAAAATGAACTTTGAAAAATCAAGAAAATGTAACTGTGACAAGGTAAACCACAACCAAACACTACTGAAATATTCCAACTCTTGCATTTCAACGAAAGAAATTCAAAATGAACTTTGAAAAATCAAGAAAATGTAACTGTGACAAGGTAAACCACAACCAAACACTACTGAAATATTCCAACTCTTGCATTTCAACGAAAGAAATTCAAAATGAACTTTGAAAAATCAAGAAAATGTAACTGTGACAAGGTAAACCACAACCAAACACTACTGAAATATTCCAACTCTTGCATTTCAACGAAAGAAATTCAAAATGAACTTTGAAAAATCAAGAAAATGTAACTGTGACAAGGTAAACCACAACCAAACACTACTGAAATATTCCAACTCTTGCATTTCAACGAAAGAAATTCAAAATGAACTTTGAAAAATCAAGAAAATGTAACTGTGACAAGGTATACCACAACCAAACACTACTGAAATATTCCAACTCTTGCATTTAAAGGAAAGAAATTCAAAATGAACTTTGAAAAATCAAGAAAATGTAACTGTGACAAGGTAAACCATAACCAAACACTGCTGAAATATTCCAACTCTTACATTTAAACGAAAGAAATTCAAAATGAAATTTGAAAAATCAAGAAAATGAAACTGTGACAATGTAAACCACAATCAAACACTACTGAAATATTGCAACTCTTGCATTTCAACGAAACAAATTCAAAATGAACTTTGAAAAATCAAGAAAATCTAACTGTGACACTGAAATATTCCAACTCTTTCATTTCATCGAAAGAAATTCAAAATGAACTTTTAAAATTAAATAAAATGTAAATGTCACAAGGTAAAACACAACCTCAAAATGAACTTTTAAAAATCAAGAAAATGTAACTGTGACAAGGTAAACCACAACCAAACACTACTGAAATATTCCAACTCTTGCATTTCAACGAAATAAAATAAAAATGTACTTTTGAAAAATCAAGAAAATGTAACTGTGACAAGGTAAACCACAACCAAACACTACTGAAATATTCCAACTCTTGCATTTCAGCGAAATAAATTCAAAATGAACTTTGAAAAATCAAGAAAATGTAACTGTGACAAGAAAAACCACAACCAAACACTACTGAAATATTCCAACTCTTGCATTTCAACGAAAGAAATTCAAAATGAACTTTGAAAAATCAAGAAAATGTAACTGTGACGAGGTAAACCACAACCAAACACTACTGAAATATTCCAACTCTTGCATTTCAGCGAAAGAAATTCAAAATGAACTTTTAAAAATAAATAAAATTTAAATCTTAAAATGTATACAACAACAAAACTATACTGTTATATTCAAAATATTTCATTTCAACTAAATACAATAAGAATGAACTTTGTAAAATAAATAAAATGTAACTTTGGCAAGGTAAACCATAACAAAACACTACTGAAATATTGCAAATCTTGCATTTCAGCGAAAGAAATTCAAAATGAACTTTGAAAAATCAAGAAAATGTAACTGTGACAAGGTAAACCACAACAAAACACTAGTGAAATATTCCAACTCTTGCATTTCAGCGAAAGAAATTCAAAATGAACTTTGAAAAATTAAGAGAATGTAAGTGCGACATGGTAAACCACAACCAAACACTACTGAAATATTCCAACTCTTGCATTTCAGCGAAAGAAATTCAAAATGAACTTTGAAAAATCAAGAAAATGTAATTGTGACAAGGTAAACCACAACCAAACACTACTGAAATATTCCAACTCTTGCATGTCAGCGAAAGAAATTCAAAATGAACTTTGAAAAATCAAGAAAATGTAACTGTGACAAGGTAAACCACAACCAAACACTACTGAAATATTCCAACTCTTGCATTTCAGCGAAAGAAATTCAAAATGAACTTTGAAAAAATCAAGAAAATGTAACTGTGACAAGGTAAACCACAACCAAACACTACTGAAATATTCCAACTCTTGCATTTCAACGAAAGAAATTCAAAATGAACTTTGAAAAATCAAGAAAATGTAACTGTGACAAGGTAAACCACAACCAAACACTACTGAAATATTCCAACTCTTGCATTTCAACGAAAGAAATTCAAAATGAACTTTGAAAAATCAAGAAAATGTAACTGTGACAAGGTAAACCACAACCATACACTACTGAAATATTCCAACTCTTGCATTTCAATGAAATAAATTCCAAATGAACTTTGAAAAATCAATAATATGTGACTGTTACAATGTAAACCATAACCAAACATTACTGAAATATTCTAACTCTTGCATTTCAATGACAGAAATTCAAAATGAACTTTGAAAAATCAAGAAAATGTAACTGTGACAAGGTAAACCACAACCAAACACTACTGAAATAGTTCAACTCTTACATTTCAAAGAAAGAAATTCAAAATGAACTTTTAAAAATCAAGAAAATGTAACTGTGACAAGGTAAACCATAACGAAACACTACTGAAATATTCCAACTCATGCATTTCAACGAAAGAAATTCAAAATGAACTTTGAAAAATCAAGAAAATGTAACTGTGACAAGGTAAACCACAACCAAACACTACTGAAATATTCCAACTCTTGCATTTCAACGAAAGAAATTCAAAATGAACTTTGAAAAATCAAGAAAATGTAACTGTGACACTGAAATATTCCAACTCTTGCATTTCATCTAAAGAAATTAAAAATGAACATTTAAAAATCAAGAAAATGTAACTGTGACAAGGTAAACCATAACCTCAAAATGAACTTTGAAAAATAAAGAAAATGTAACTGTGACAAGGTAAAACACAACCAAACACTACTGAAATATTCCAACTCTTGCATTTCAACGAAAGAAATTCAAAATGAACTTTTGAAAAATCAAGAAAATGTAACTTTGACAAGGTAAACCACAACCAAACACTACTGAAATATTCCAACTCTTGCATTTCAGCGAAAGAAATTCAAAATGAACTTTGAAAAATCAAGAAAATGAAACTGTCACAAGAAAAAACACACACAAACACTACTGAAATATACCAACTCTTTCATTTCAAATATATAAAATCATCATTAAAATTAAAAATAAAGAAAAACTAACTGTTACAAGGTAAACCTAAACCAAACACTACTGAAAAATTCCAAATCTTTTATTTCAGAGAAAGAAATACACAATAAACTAAGAACAATCAAGAAAATGTAACTGTGACAAGGTAAACCACAACCAAACACTACTGAAATATTCCAAATCTTTCACTTCAGCGAAAGAAATTCAAAATGAAATTTGAAAAATAACGAAAATTAAAATGTGAAAATTTAAACCAAAAACAAAAAAAAATGAAATATTACAACTATACAAATTAAGAGAAATAAATTCACAATATACTTTGAAAAATCAAGAACATGTAAGTGTGAAAATGTAAACAACAACCACACACTACTGAAATATTCCAACTCTTGCATTTCAGCGAAAGAAATTCAAAATGAACTTAGAAAAATCAAGAAAATTTAACATTGGCAAGGTCCTACCCAAACACACCCAACTGAAATATTACAAGTCTTGCATTTCAGATAAATAAATAAAATATTATAATATAAAAAAATAGAAAATTCATCTTATAAAATTAAAAAAAAAAAAAACATATCATTAAATAGAAAAACTCTTTAATTTAAACTAAAGATATTATAAATTAACTTTGAATAATCAATAAAATTTAACTTTGACAAGTTAAACCACATCCAAACAATAATTAAATAGTACAACTCTTGCTTTTCAAGAAAACAAATTCAAAATGAACTTTGAAAAATTAAGAAAATGTAACTGTGACAAGGTAAACCACAACCAAACACTACTGAAATATTCCAACTCTTGCATTTCAACGAAAGAAATTCAAAATGAACTTTGAAAAATCAAGAAAATGTAACTGTGACAAGGTAAACCACAACCAAACACTACTGAAATATTCCAACTCTTGCATTTCAACGAAAGAAATTCAAAATGAACTTTGAAAAATCAAGAAAATGTAACTGTGACAAGGTAAACCACAACCAAACACTACTGAAATATTCCAACTCTTGCATTTCAACGAAAGAAATTCAAAATGAACTTTGAAAAATCAAGAAAATGTGACTGTGACAAGGTAAAACACAACCAAACACTACTGAAATATTCTAACTCTTGCATTTCAATGAAAGAAATTCAAAATGAACTATGAAAAATCAATAATATGTAACTGTGACAAGGAAAACCACAACCACACACTACTTAAATATGCCAACTCCTACATTTCAAAGAATGAAATTCAAAATTAACTTTTAAAAAACAAGAAAATGTAACTGTGACAAGGTAAACCACAACCAAATACTACCGAAATTTTCCAACTCCTTCATTTCAAGGAAAGAAACTCAAAATAAACTTCGAAAAATCAAGAAAATGTTACTGTGACAAGGTAGACCACAACCAATCACAACTGAAATATTCCAACTGCTGCAATTCAAGAAAAGAAATTCAAATTGAACTTTTAACAATCAAGAAAATGTAACTGTGACAAGGTAAACCACAACCAAACACTACTGAAATATTCCAACTCTTGCATTTCAACGAAATAAATTCAAAATGAACTTTGAAAAATCAAGAAAATGTAACTGTGACACTGAAATATTCCAACTCTTGCATTTCAGCGAAAGAAATTCAAAATGAACTTTGAAAAATCAAGAAAAGGTAACTGTGACAAGGTAAACCACAACCTCAAAATGAACTTTGAAAAATCAAAAAAATGTAACAGTGACAAGGTAAACCACAACCAAACACTACTGAAATATTCCAACTCTTGCATTTCAACGAAAGAAATTCAAAATGAACTTTTGAAAAATCAAGAAAATGTAACTGTGACAAGGTAAACCACAACTAAACACTACTGAAATATTCCAACTCTTGCATTTCAGCGAAAGAAATTCAAAATGAACTTTGAAAAATCAAGAAAATGTAACTGTCACAACATAAACCACAACCTAACACTACTGAAATAGTCCAACTCTTGCATTTCAACGAAAGAAATTCAAAATGAACTTTGAAAAATCAAGAAAATGTAACTGTGACAAGGTAAACCACAACCAAACACTACTGAAATATTCCAACTCTTGCATTTCAGCGAAAGAAATTCAAAATGAATTTTGAAAAATCAAGAAAATGTAACTGTGACAAGGTAAATTACGACAAAACACTACTGAAATATTCCAACTCTTGCATTTCAACGAAAGAAATTCAAAATGAACTTTGAAAAATCAAGAAAATGTAACTGTGACAAGGTAAACCACAACCAAACACTACTGAAATATTCCAACTCTTGCATTTCAGCGAAAGAAATTCAAAATGAACTTTGAAAAATCAAGAAAATGTAACTGTGACAAGGTAAACCACAACCAAACACTACTGAATTATTCCAACTCTTTCAATTCATCGATTTATAAAAAAAATTATAAAATTAAAAAATTTAATCGGTATAATTTAAACTGACCAAACCCACACCACAAAAATTAACTATTACAACTCTTTAATTTCATATGAATAAATTCAAAATGAACTTTGAAAAATCAAGAAAATGCAACTGTGACATTGTAAACCACAACCAAACACTACTGAAATATTCCAACTCTTGCATCTCAGCGAAAGAAATTCAAAATGAATTTTGAAAAATCAAGAAAATGTATCTGTGACATGGTAAACCACAACCAAACACTACTGAAATATTCCAACTCTTGCATTTCAACGAAAGAAATTCAAAATGAACTTTGAAAAATCAAGAAAATGTAACTGTGACAAGGTAAAACTGAGTCTCTCAATCCTCGTAAAGCTCTTTTAAAAGATAAAAAAAATAATGATTTAAAATAAAATTTTCGTTTTTTATGACCACCAAGTAAAGAAAAACCACATGGAATCCGGCAACTGAGTCTCTCAATCACCGTAAAGCTCTTTTAAAAGATACAAAAACTACTTATTTAACACAAAAATTTCGTTTTTAATGACAACCAAGTAAAGAAAAACCACACGGAATCAGGCAACTGAGTCTCTCAAACCCCTTAAAGCTCTTTTAAAAGATACAAAAACTACTTATTTAACACAAAAATTTCGTTTTTAATGACCATCAAGTAAAGAAAAATCACACGTAATTAGGCAACTGAGTCTCTCAAACCCTGTAAAGCTCTTTTAAAAGATACAACAAATGACCGCCAAGTAAAGAAAAACCACACGGAATCAGGCAACTGAGTCTCTCAAACCTCTTAAAGCTCTTTTAAAAGATACAAAAACTACTGATTTAACACAAAACTTTCGTTTTTAATGACCACCAAGTAAAGGAAAACCACACGGAATTAGGCAACTGAGTCTCTCAAACTTTGTAAAGCTCTTTTAAAAGATACAACAAATGACCACCAACTAAAGAAAAAACCACACTGAATCAGGCAACTGAGTCTATCAAACCTCTTAAATATATTTTAAAAGATACAAAAAATAATGATTTAACAAACAAATTTCTTTTTTAATGACCACAAATTAAAGAAAAACCACACGTAATCCGGAAACTGAGTCTCTCAATCCCCTTAAAGCTCTTTTAAAATATACAAAAACTACTGATTTAACAAAAAAATTTCGTTTTTAATGACCACCAAGTAAAGAAAAACCACACGGAATCAGGCAACTGAGTCTCTCAAACCCTGTAAAGCTCTGGTAATAGATACATACACTCCTTAAAGAACACAAAACTTTCGTTTTTAATGACCATCAAGTAAAGAAAAACCACACGGAATTAGGCAACTGAGTCTCTCAAACTCTGTAAAGCTCTTTTAAAAGATACAACAAATGACCACCAAGTAAAGAAAAACCACACGGAATCAGGCAACTGAGTCTCTCAAACCCCTTAAAGGTCTTTTAAAAGATACAAAAACTACTGATTTAACACAAAAATTTCGTTTTTAATGACCACCAAGTAAAGGAAAACCACACGGAATTAGGCAACTGAGTCTCTCTAACACTGTAAAGATCTATTAAATTATTCAACAAATTACCACCAAGTAAAGAAAAACCACATGGAATCCAGCAACTGAGTCTCTCAATCCCCGTAAAGCTCTTTTAAAAGATACAAAAACTACTTATTTAACACAAAAATTTCGTTTTTAATGATCACCAAGTAAAGGAAAACCACACGGAATTAGGCAACTGAGTCTCTCAAACCCTGTAAAGCTCTTTTAAAAGATACAAAAACTACTTATTTAACACAAAAATTTCGTTTTTAATGACTATCAATTGAAGAAAAATCACACGGAATCAGGCAACTGAGTCTCTCAAACCCCTTAAAGCTCTTTTAAAATATACAAAAACTACTTATTTAACACAAAAATTTCGTTTTTAATGACCATCAAGTAAAGAAAAATCAAACAGAATTAGGCAACTGAGTCTCTCAAACCCTGTAAAGCTCTTTTAAAAGATACAACAAATGACCACCAAGTAAACAAAAACCACACGGAATCAGGCAACAGAGTCTCTCAAACCCCTTAAATCTCTTTACAAAGAAACAAAAACTAATGATTTAACACAAAAATTTCGTTTTTAATGACCATAAATTAAATGAAAACCACATTTAATTCTTAAAATTATTATATCAATCACTTAAAATATAAATTAATATAACCAATAAATCATTATTGAACACAAAAATTTCGAATTTAATTACCACCATGTAAAGAAAAACCACATGGAATCCGGCAACTCAGTCTCTCAATCCATATAAAGTTCTTTTAAAAGATACAAAACTACTTATTTAACACAAAAATTTCGTTTTTAATGACCACCAAGTAAAGAAAAACCACATGGAATCCGGCAACTGAGTCTCTCAATCCCCCTAAAGCTCTTTTAAAAGATACAAAAACTACTTATTTAACACAAAAATTTCGTTTTTAATGACCACCAAGTAAAGAAAAACCACACGGAATCAGGCAACTGAGTCTCTCAAACCCCTTAAAGCTCTTTTAAAAGATACAAAAACTACTTATTTAACATAAAAATTTCGTTTTTAATGACCATCAAGTAAAGAAAAATCACACGGAATTAGGAAACTGAGTCTCTCAAACCCTGTAAAGCTCTTTTAAAAGATACAACAAATGACCACAAAGTTTCGTTTTTAATGACCACCAAGTAAAGAAAAACCACATGGAATGCGGCAACTGAGTCTCTCAATCCCCGTAAAGCTCTTTTAAAAGATACAAAAACTACTTATTTAACACAAAAATTTCGTTTTTAATGACCATCAAGTAAAGAAAAATCACACGGAATTAGGCAACTGAGTCTCTCAAACCCTGTAAAGCTCTTTTAAAAGATACAACAAATGACCACCAAGTTTCGTTTTTAATGACCACCAAGTAAATAAAAACCACATGGAATCCGGCAACTGAGTCTCTCAAACCCCGTAAAGCTCATTTAAAAGATACAAAAACAACATATTAAAAAAAAAAATTACGTTTTTAATGAACATCAAGTAAAGAAAAATCACACGGAATTAGGAAACTGAGTCTCTCAAACCCTGTAAAGCTCTTTTAAAAGATACAACAAATGACCACCAAGTAAAGAAAAACCACATGGAACCAGGCAACTGAGTCTCTCAAACCCCTTAAAGCTCTTTTAAAAGATACAAAAACTACTGATTTAACACAAAAATTTCGTTTTTAATGACCACCAAGTAAAGGAAAACCACACGGAATTTGGCAACTGAGTCTCTCAAACCCCTTAAAGCTCTTTTAAAAGATACAAAAACTACTTATTTTAACACAAAATACAAGCAAGCAAATAACATGGGAATTCCTATACACGCAGGCAAATAACTGAGTTATTTTTACGTCACAATTTTTCAACTTAAAATCATTCTAATTATAGCATCCCATTCCTCATTCTTTAATTACCCGTGAGGCATTCTTAACCATCGCAATACCTTTACGCAAATATCTTTTCGCAAAAAATTCGCAAATCTCGTAAACTAAAGAAGTAATTACCTTTTTCAAAAACATTAGCCCTTCTATTAATGAACCCATGAAACGAAACCAGTCTGATAGCATCACACAATCTCGCTCCTAGTTCCAAAAATGGAATGCATGTAGCGTTCGTAGTAATAGGTTTAAAAACTTATTAGCAAAGTTTAAAAAAAAAAAACCTACAAATCAACTTACAAATGAATGACCACGGATTTAACCTAAAAAAAAAACTTGTATATCATGAACTAGAAATCTATGTCAGAAAAACTTGTCCTTAAATTGCGTAAATCTCTTGGCAAAGGTGTAATGCCCCTGTAGAATAGAATTACCAGAAAAACCTGTTTGGCACGGGGGCGTACGTAAAGTATAAGGTTCTACCAGAAAAACCTGTTGGTACGGGGGCGTCCTCAAATTCAATAGATGTAAAAAAAAAAACATGTATATACCTTGAACTAGAAATTGCGTAAATCTCTTTGAAAGGGTGTAATGCCCCTGTAGAATAGAATATCTATCAGAAAAAAACCTGTTTGGTACGGGGGCCTTGTAGAAGTATAATGTTGATTACTACTAATATTATTTGATTTATTAAAGTTATAAAAGTAAAAACATATATATTAAAACATATATATTATATATTAAACTGACAATGCACATTCATTTGTGTTTTTTTTTTCAGTAAAGTGTAAATTATATTCTGGCCTTGGGAATGCATAGTGGTTTTGAGCCCTGCTCATGTTAATTTCCGCTCGTTTTGAGTTTGACTCGGTTATTTGTTGTAATTTCTGTTCGTTTTTGGTTTCATTTATTTATCGATGCTCATTTGTAGTAGTTTCACGCTTGGCAGATTATTTGATTTTATTTTTGCTCATTTTTGGTTTAATGGAGTTCTTTACCTTTCTTAGTAAAACTTATTTTGTGGAAAAAGTTTTTTTTAATTAATACTTCCCAATAGCCAATATAATACATAACCAACGGGCAACTTTCATAACTTTCAACCCTTCCCCCGGGGGGCTGTTGGAGATAAAGTCATCCTCAAAAGCATTGTTATAAGATCTTTCAACCATGCTGAAGAAAATGGCTATCTAAAAATTTTGATCGAACAATTTTGGATAAAAAGAGGGGTGGGAGGGAAATTAGTTGCCTTCCAATATTTTTGGTCACTTAAAAAGAGCACTAGAACCTTTGATTTCTGATCAAATGAGCCCTCTCCCCTCCCATTCTGATAAAATGAGGATCACTCGTTCGATGCGGTCATCCCAGGGAAAAATAAAACAAAAAAACTAACAAACAAATAAACACGCATCCGTGATCTCGCTTCTGGCAAAAATTTCCACATTTTTGAATACAGGAGCTTGAAACCTCTACAGTAGGGTTCTCTGACATTCCTAAAATTTTTTTCTGAACTATTATATTTTTATCATACTTTGTTTTGCTTCATGTAGCATGAACCAAACTTCACTTCTCGCATGTTTACTGGATAATGAATAAGTACCCTCCTTACCTTACAATTCGTCACCACGAACTGTTTGATGCCTATATTGAGTTTTTATTAAACTGCATAGAAACATATAGGGTAAAATATATAATTTGGCTTTAGAATGTAGTGTATAATTGGTTTTATGATTAAACGAAGCTCAAAGTTGCATGAAGTAAAACCTAATATGGAATTAATTTTTTGATTATTGTATTTTAATCAGCTCCGTTTATCTTTCTCTTTTAAGCTCCTAAATGGTTGGAATTAACAAAAAAGTAATAAATAATGTAATAATCCCCCTTTGAATTCTAAGTGTACTAACGTTTTTGAAATAGTTTTCTACCCACTAGACTAACTTGGAATAAAGCATGAGCTTGTGTACAGGAGTAACATTGTTTTATGTAAAAGAATACTTACAATTTCACCAGAATAACAGCAATATCAATGACAATGGGTAGTAATTGTCTTACCTGTAAAATTGGTTAATGTCTGTCACTTTCAGCTCTAAAACAACCGTGTGACGATAGACTAGGAGTACTTGAAGCTATCCAACGAAGCTAGCTTTTTTAGTTATAAAGTCAGTGGGTTTCCGATCCTCATAAAAGAGTATATACTACTTATTTTTTCCTTTTATGGCTCTCATCTGACACCTTCTGCTGTTAGTAACAATAATGACTGACTGATAGTTGTTACCACCATCAGTTAATTGGTCGTTCTGACATCTATAAAAACGTGGCTGCGCGCATTAATTTTTTTACGATCTGAAAAAATTGCTTGGTCTAGAGTTGTCAGTTACTTTCATGTTCTTTCTTCTATTCCACTGCCTTTCTTTTAGGCGACACTACTGAATTTAATCTGAGATCAACCAAGCAAGAGATGACTACTGAAATTTTGTTGCCAACTAGCGCGACAGAGCCGTCGGCAGTAATAACGTCAAGCATCTTGCCCCCAGTTCTTACCTTTAAATCAACTAATATTTCATTTACTTAAACTTCTCCCTTTCCACAAAGCACGACAACCAAAGAAACAACAATGGGTAAAAAAATTGTAACGACTGTAAGCACGGAATTGCTGATGAAATCGACTTTAGAACCATCATCGAGTAGGGAAGCTTACCCTGAGACAACAAATTCTACAGCTTCTCACATTTCATACACTATAAAAGAAAAAACTACCGCTGTTGACGAGAAAAATTTCGTAACAAAATATCCATTAAATACAACTAATGCTAAGACCCGAGTTACATCGAAAAGTCCAGGAACTGTTACATCTAGTTTAGCAAATGTTATTGTTAATATGACTACGCAAGTACCATTTTATACAGTGCAAACAGAAAACAATTATCCTATTACAGAACTATCAACTATTCATGTGTTTGTTTCAAACTATACTAACCAGAATTCTTCTCAATCAGGCCTTCATGACAGAACCGAGACTGTGAAACTATCAAACTCTAACATCATTATCGTGGTTTCGGTCATCATTGTCGTTCTTGGCTCAACACTGGCTGTAATAATTACTGCTGTTCGAAGGAAACAAACTGCAGCTGAGAGACAAGATCAGCTGGCAGATGATTCAGATGTAAGATATTTGCATAGCGATGAAGAAATTCAACTAGATTTGAGTGAACAGGAACCGGTGCAACAAAATCGTAAAAGTGCAATATTTGGCTTTGATAAATTTTAAATTATTCAGACCATACTGTTTCCAATAAAAGTAATTGATATTGTTCGAACGACTTTGACCACTACGATTTATGCTGACATTTAGGCAAACTTTATAATTTACAATGATTATATTTATAGTGTTTTAGTGTGCCTAGCGTTTGTTATCAGTCTTATATCAAAGTAAAACTATAATTCACATATTTTTGTCACAATAAGGCTCACATACCAGAGATTAACCTCAATAAAAGACTCCCGCCTTATCTGTTTCTGTGTTATTGGCTGCTCTCCATCTAAGTTCTGCGCTCCCCAGTTCTAAATCTTTTGGAAGTAAGAACCATAAGAACAACAAATGGCTGGATTTTAGGTTATAAGCACACCACAAAAATGAGTTTAACTAAAATTTAGCTTTATTAACTCATATAATTCAGGGATCTTTAATAATTTGCAATACTCTTTTAAAGTGTTAGGAGTTTTGCATTTTTACAAATTATTCTATTGCACAAATTATTTGATATAGTACCTAAGGACTATTTAAATGTCGCTATGATTTCAGTTTCCAAACAAATAAATTCAGTGTTTTAACTATCTTTACGAATGGGTAATGACTTTGTTACCCTGGGAGAGCAAACAAATTTAGAAAAACAGTTCTTTCCCACCAAGCCATTGCACTGGAGAACACGTGTGTCCATATCATGGCAAAATGTCACGAAATATAATAGTAATTGACTTCGCATCCACTGAACACACTAACTTCAACCCCTAGCAATTATTCTTAATCCGGAAAATACTTCGTTATGTCAATCATCAATGGATTAAACGTTTATTTTAGATGAGTGCAAATCCCTTGTTTTAGACAAGCCGTGCCCAGTTAAGATTAAATAAAAATCAGTTTTTTCAACTGAAAGTAATGAGCAACGCTAAAACATAAAACTAAAAGAAAATATTCCGTATATGAGAGTAGCTGCCCCTTCCCCAACACCTTGTTCTTTGTGCTAAATTTTTTTTATTGCTTTAAAAAAGCCTCTTATTCTAGTTAAACTACTCTAGTGTTTCAGGAGTTCTTGTGTTCGAAAAGTAGATAAATTTTCTCAGGTTCGTAGCTTCAGATGGGTGACATAAAACTTAATAAATTTAATATATTTGGATTCAGCGAAAAATGTCAATTCTTATTGATGTATCTATTTTTTTAATCAAAGTTCCGTTTTTAGAGTTTCGATTACTATAGGCCGAGTCGCTCCTTACGTAAAGTTTGTTAGCACGAACTGTTACACGGCCGAGTCACTTTTTACTTAAAGTTCGTTACCACGAACTGTTTCAGGCCTAATTGTCAAGTAAATTTAATTTTTGGTAGGTTTACCAAACCGCTCCCTGAAAGATAAGCATATGAGGTTGTAACTTCCTTGAGTTTTGTATAGAGCTCCCCCCCCCCCCTTGAACATCAGAGCCCAAACGCAAAAAATTAAACCTACGCAGAATTTTGATGATTGAAAGTTCTGCTCAGTATTTCTAAGAAGAAGAGCGTAAGAAAATGAAAAAAAAGGCAAGTTATACAGAAAATGTTAGAAAAATTGCAACATCATGGAAATTGGGGGGAGGGGAGGGGTGGTAAATTTGGATTTACATTTGATAATCTTTATTTCCATAATCTGATTTATTTTTACTTGCATGAATCTCTCAACCTAATGAGTAAAATCGGAATTAACAAAGAGGATCAAGCAAGACCGACAAAATAGAGATATACTACGATAATGGACAAGTGTGTTTCATTTCCAGGGGTCGCTTTATAGCAGTAAATAAAAATAATATCAACAAGATTTTCGGTGTCAAGGCCTCAAAACTCCTGTAGCCACTGACACCTGTGATTTACAGTTCTGGACCAGCTTGCCTGATGGTTAATATGGGTAACTCTTTGGAATTATCCAACTCAAAAAAATAATTCTGCCATGCATTTAGCAACAATGAAAAACATACAATGCGGACTGTATTTTGGTGATCTCTGTATCTACAAATTTTTCTCTTGCTTACGCACTCGACCCACTATACACTTTCTGGCAGCTATGGACTGTCTGTAAAAGGCCACATTTCAGATGTGAAGATGCACCTTAACACCGAATAAAACAAAACCTCAAAGCTTATTTGATACTTTCTTCATCCAGTAAATTTCCTAAAAGTCATCAGAATTGAATTAAAACATCTAAAGACGCAACTAAAACCCAAGCCGCTTACACGTGTAATAGAAATCAGATAGGCCTTTAAATTGGATTGCCAAATTCTCAGCTTCCCATATTTTGACGATTAAAAATATAGAAACCTGTATCCCCCTCCTTTGAAGTCACGTCACTAAGCTTGATTGGGTCTGAGTTCCTCTTCTAGAGTATATGCTCAAGACAAGCATTTAGGAGCATCCTTCTTTTTCTACTATAGAGATCGGACCAATCCCAGACTACGAACCGGCCGAATTGAGATATTAATTACTGATAAGGTTTAGTTTAGATCTGAAAACCCTTTCTAATAGATACTCGAATGACTCTATGGCTATTTACTCTACAGATGCTGACAGAAGAAAGCAGAAAGTGGCGCTCCAAAATCTATATGGTAGCCTATTCATTGATTTTGAGAAGGTATTTTTCTCAGTAGACCACCAAAGTCCGTGGAACATCATCCTGCATTACGTCATCCCTGAAAAGATAGTTTCACTGTTCGTTGCGCTCTGTGAAGATAGCAAGTGCTGTGTAAAGACACCAGATCGCCAAACTCGTTTCTTCCGCATTCTGTCAGGAGTTAAGCAAGGTTGTCAGGTGTTACCGCTACTTTTTGTAATGGTCATTAACTTACTGCGAAGTATAAGCACAGACGGAATCCAGCTGAATCCTGAAATACACCTCAGCGATGTAAACTTTGCTGCCGACATCGCCGTCCTGGAATCATGCAAGCGAAGACTCCAAGAGCTCCTTGACAAAGTGAGGGAGCGAGGTGGCCAGGTTGGCCTGAAAATAAATAAGGAGAATACAAAATGTATGGCTACCACAGACTCGCCCCTGAGCATCAGTTGCGGAGAACAACACATAGAGCAAGTCGTCCATTTCAAATACTTGGGAAGCATAATAGAAAGGACTGGATCAACACAAAAGAAGTGCTCAAGAATTGGCCAAGCCAATGGGGGTTCAATAGATTACATAAGGTTTGGCAGTCCCAAATCTTCTCAATACGGCTAAAGCTACAACTCTTCATTAGCAATGCTATGCCAGTGCTGCTTTATGGAGCCAAAACCTGGAACCTGAACCAGGAACAAGAGAGAAGAATGCTTGCTTTCGAAAACACACTTCTTAGAAGAATTCTCAACATCCTTTGGCAGCAAAGAATAACAAACCAATTCATCTGCGACAAGACGGGACTGCCTCTTGGGTCATATATCATAAGAGTTCATCGATGGAGATACCTTGGCCACGTACTACGTATTGACAATCTCCGAATAACAAATGCAGCGCTCCATTGGCAGCGATCAGATCCACACCGCAGCGGGAGACCCAGAAACACTCTGCGTCAAATGTACCAGACAGTTCTCTTTATCCTGTACGCATCAATTCAACCTCAGTGGGAGGACATACTGGCAGCAGCAAACCTACAAAAAGATTGGTGGCTCCTTCTTGATGCCCTGGGGGCCTCTGGGGGCAGAGGTGGATCTAAGGTCTAAGGTAAGGACTCTAATGACTAGAATTTGGGCGCTCCTCTGTGAGAGCCCCGCAGAGGGCAGATCAGTACGGCCCTCCGAATGTGCAGTTAGTTAAAATTTATTTGAAATTGAACAGTCTTGTTGATGTCCTAACTACACAAATCCAGGGTCCACTGCAGAGGTCTGATCGAGTCTTAACCCCAAAAAGGTAAAACTAGAAAATTAACCTTTAGTTTCTACTAAAAGTTTTTCGAAGACCAGTTACCCGTTCCGGTATGTTCTCTGAACCAGACAATTAAGCCTTTACCTTACGAATCTTAGAAGCAAGATCCTGTCTGTGTCCTAGAATACTACCAATATTTTTGAACCTGTATGTACATTTCTGAGCTATAGACGGCTGACCAAAAGAAAAAATTTCTATAAAAGCAGTAGAGTTGCTCTGCAACACAATTAGAGAAGAAACACATTGAAGCCAGCAAAATTAAATAATACCCGCCGATTTTGCATGTTCGCGTTTTCACTTCTCTTTTCGGCACATATATACTAATTTGTCACTTTTATTTTTGTTCTATTGTCTTATTTTTTATTTATTTTTTTGAATTCTTAGCCTACTCTGGTGTGTTTTACTTCTTATCTATTACTGACAATTGAAACTGGAGGAAGGACCAAAATGTTTAGCTTTACACTACTTATCTATGTTTCGTTAATTTTTGTTTAGTCGTCTTTGTTATCGGTAGTTCCATCTGTTGTTTTGGGATTGAAATCCCTCTTCCTTCAAGGGGCGTCAATTCACGAAAATGTAGCGGGAGTCAAAATGTATATTTTAAATTAAGGGTTTGTACCAGGGTCTATTAAGGTTTCTTCCTATGAACACGTCCAAAGATTAGCATCGCTTTTGGATATTCAACCTTTATTCTATTAAATTATTCTTGCCAATGAGTAAGAAGCAGAACCTCGAGGATTTTTTCTTGCGTTTCAGTGTTCCCTATTTTTCGCCCTAAAAGTCTACGATGAAGGTTAGGATTAGGATTCCTACTCATCAGGGGCTCCGCTTCCAAGATGGAGCAAGAGAGAAAGAGAGAAAATGGAGTGGGTTCATAGGTCACTTAAAGGAAGCCACCACGAACATCCTTCGTGTTGCAAAACAAAAAGCCCAAAAATCGATTTACGAGAAAGCACTAAAATTCTCCGAAATGAAGAAAGGGATAACCAGCGAAAAGTCTGCTACATATAAATTGCTGCATACGGAATGCAATAAATCTGCTTGAACTGACATAAAGGTCTAATGGTAAAGTATGGCCAATGAGATGGATGTGACCACTTTACGAAATGATAAAAAGAACATTTTTCAGATTCTTGGAGAATTAACGGGGATTAAGTAGCAATCTACCATCCCTTTACTTAAAGTGAAAGATGCAAAACTTCCCAGAAGTAGGAAAGAACGTATCGAAAGGTGATGGGCACACTTCCAAGAGTTGCTAAGACTAGGACTTACTAGTATTCGAAACCCTTGCTCCATAAGCTTATTCAACCCACAAGAAAACTTTTATTATGAAAATGTGTGTACGGACCCGCTAATTAGACACAAAGTAACCAAAACAATCTAGCTGCTTAGAAACCACAAAACTCAGTTTTTGATGGCGTTCCCGCTGAGCTGCTGATAGTTCTGCCTGATTCAGCCTCTGATGAGTTCAATGAACTTATTATGGCTGTTTGAGACAGTCTCCAAAACAGAAGACCGAGTTGAATTTAAAAACTACCGAGGCATATCCCCATCCAAATTGCTACTAAATGTTCGCAATTATACTTTCAAATAGGCTCGGAGACGCTGAAAACTTCCGAACATGACCCAACCAAGCAGGATTTAGACCAGGCGTGGGCTGCTGTGACCAAATCTGTAGCCTAAGACAAATCCTAAAACATCACTTCAAGCACCTGCAGGACACAATGCAATTCTTCATTGATTTCATCTCTGCCTTCGTTTTGGTTCATCAAGATGCCATTTGGTTAGCAACGGGAGAAGAAGGTATCCCTGAAAATATCATCAGGCTATTAAAGGGAGCTTATGATGGAACCCAGATCCAAGCTTTCGGATTTGTTCCTGATTGAGAAGGGTGCATTTCAACGCTACGCCCTCTCACCAGCCTTATTCAACTTCGTCGTCGATTGGATTCTTACGGCCCTCGACAAGTACCAAGGTGTAGCAGTCAGCCAGTCCTTCTCCATCACGGATCTTGACTATGTTGATGATGCGGTTATACTTGCTACCTCTATTGCAGATGTCCAGGCTATGATCAGCGAAGAAGCAAACAGCGCACTCTAACCTGGCCTCCAAAATGTTCTTTTGAAGACGAAAACGACACGGACATCTGGGATGGATTGCACTCTTGTGACCTTAAATGGTAGTCAAATAAAGGAGGTTCAGTGGATCAAACACCTTTTCTCAATAATTTATGTAATAGGGCAATCTTCAGAGGATATTCGGTGTTACATAACATCAGCATCGAACGTCTTTCTGCAGCTCATCAAGAGCTCCATTTGGAGAGGTAGCGAGATCTCATTACACACAAAGCACCACCTCTAAAAAGCCATGGTACTCGCTGTTCTTCTCTACGTGTGTGACACTTATTCTTGGAAAGCAGCAATGCGTCAAATTTGGAAGTATTCCATTGTAGTTGCCTACGATATGTACTAGGCATTCGCCTTTCAGGCAGAGTCTCTAACAACAGTCAGAATAAGATGTGAGGATTGTCCACTTGTCTCTCATGTTGTCAAAATGAAGCGTTTGAGGTGATTTGGCTAAACCATGCGTTGAATAGATGAGCATATAAGTAAAAAATCCCTCAAATGCCCTCCACTACCAGGATGGATGAAGAAAGCAAAGAGGACAGAAGAAAATATGACTCGCGACAGTCAAGTTTGACCTTGAGCTTTTTGAGGGCTTCCAAAAATTTGGGTGACTTTGGAATATTCATGGGGTTGAGATCATAGAGCATGCAACCCTCAAGTGAAATATCTGGAAAAAAAGAATGTCGTTATCTTCTGGGTGCGACGATGAGCCTGAATTGGGCTTGAACGTACAAAAATTAAAAAAAATACGAAGTAAGTAATCTTCTTCCGTAAGATTTTAATTATTTTAATTCCTCCGCCGAAGATACAAAATTAATCCTAAACTGGTTGGGTGAACAAGTGGAAAAAACATATTTTCGTGCTAATCTAGTATGGTTATACTAAAACTTGCCAATAAAAATGTCGGTGAGCGTTTCTTTGCCTAACGTTCTTGACTCGTCCATTATATAAGCAAAAGAAAAGAACTTATTTACAATCGATCTCGTGCTAAAAAAAAGTTCTTGAACTGTCCAGTTTCTTGCAAAATTCTCTTGTAAAATTTGCAGATATTCTATGCTTTCACTTCTGTCTTTAAGAGATACAAAGATTATACAATATTTTATCCCAAAAAATTGCATAGTGATGACAAATCTAGAACAATGTAGGCGTTGCGATACTCTACCTGTCCAGTTGAGGAATGAGCTGGAGTTGCACATGAGCGCATTCGAATCTGCACGGGAGATCCTACTAAGGAAAACGTATAATAGATGTATTATCATCAAATATTGATTAGTATGTCTGTGGCAAGACTGCCCCCACGAGATTGCATAAAGATAAAAGTATTCAGAACATTCTACTCATAAGAATTTATCTAAGGTGGGTTGCATCCACAAGATTACAACCAGAGAGGATCCGATCGCAGAAGATAAGACTCCTAGAAGGGTGACAACCAGAAGATACTTATACCCTGATATTTAATACAAGAAGGTGACATGCATAAGATTACACACAAAGCAATTTTGCCAGATTTACTCTCACACTCATTTTCACTCTTAAACTCGCTCCCATATATACAACTAGACTGACACTCACTCTCATACTCACCCTCACTTTCACGATGAACCAATTGGAAAAAGAAAATGTAAGTATCTGTTTGTGAATATGTGTATATTTGTGTCAAAATTTGAAGTCTATATACCCCCTTAAGACTCCCAAAATTTTTAATTGATCCTCCAGCTGTTCCTGAAACAATGCAGGTAGCCTACGTTATTTTGATAACTTGGGTGCAAACTGCTTCTTTCTTTTTACATTGCTCTTTCATCGGAAATTCATTCTTGTCCAACAAGGGGCTTATAGTGTCAAAAAAACCATTAACCCTTCCTTCTGCCCCCTTACCCGATTCAATATTTTTAAGGCCATTTGCCCCTTCCACAATATTCCCTGAAAGTTTCAGCCTTGTCCCTGAGGCCGTTCTTGTAATCTTGTAAATACGATGTTTTGACCACCTGGCAACCTATTGTTTCTTTTGTTTTACCTCGCTACTTAAATGTGAATACATTATGGGTCGCAAAGAGAATACTACAGGTATTCATAGAGGAAACTCGGATAATCATAGAGGATTATAGCCCAAAAATGTTTATAAGGATCGGAGAAAAGACACTTTTGGGTCTTCCCCCTCTTTAAAGGGGGTCTACACGGTCCCCTAATACCCCCCGAGAGTTCAACTTGATGCTCAAACCCCTGAGAGTTTTTACTCTCACTGGAAAATTTTAAGTCGATTTGACCCTGCATCACCTCCTGAAGATTTCCAATAGTATCCTGAACTATTCCCTGATTTGTTAACTTGGGAAAATATAGCATTTTCATGTTTACCTTGCTACTTCACCGATTAAATTCCATTTGTTTCCTGTGAAAAAGTTAAGTCTGCCAAAAAGTTTTGGCAGATTTGTGGCAAAATATGTTTAGATCTTTTCTGACTGGCTCCCACAAGTTCAAATTTTACGATAAACTAGCATAATCGAGTTTCTTTTGAAGTATGTTGCTACTTACCGTGAATAAATCCTCAGTCCTATAACAACTTTAAGTGCAAAAATGTGTAGGGATAAAACATATAGCCGCTCTCCACAATATAAAATTGGAAATTACCTGCCCCCCTTCCTTCTACTACCTTCCTGTACATTTTTTGATAATATCTACAAGGAAAAATCTTTTTACCAGAAGTTCAAAAGGATAGGTTCTTTTTTTTTAACATGGTTATTCACCACACATCCACTGTTTGTTTAGTATATGATCAAGGTTGTGTTTTCTGTACGCAATAAATCTATCAGGAGCTACAGTATCAATGGTTCTAGACGTATTTCCCATTCAAAAAACCATGCGGAAAAGGTAGGAATATTCTACCTATATTCGAAAATATTGGCAGAATACATGTTGTAGAATAGCTTATAATGTTAATTTTTACTTTTTTTCTCCCTTTAACATCTTTTTTACATGTTTTTGGGGTTAATTTATCAGAGCAGGATAAGATAGAGGTTAAACTAAATAATTTGAAACTATGAAATTAGTGGCAACTGTAGACGGATTGCCTTATGATGAAAGTGCATAGAGATAACAAGCTGGGACTAAGAAGTAAGAGTAATTGCTTCCCGTAGACTAGGCCTGTTGCCGATCGATATCTATAGTATATCATACTAGTTCACCCCTTGTCTCTGATGTAGGTTGAGATCCCCCCACCTGTCTCTGATGTTGTAAAAATGAGGCGTCTAAGATGAGAAGACCATATTACCAAAAAATGCCTCAAATGCCTTCCACTACCAGCATGGAAGAACAAAGCAGGAATACAAAAGAAAACATGGCTTGCGACAGTCAAGGCTGACCTAGAGCCTATTCAGGGTTTCCAAAAATTTGGGCGATGCTGGGATCGTCACTGGCTTGAAATTATGGAGCCTGCCATCCTCGAGCAAAATCTCTGGAAAGAAATATGTCATCGTCTGCTGTGCACCACGATGAGCCTGGATGCGACTAGAACGTAAAACAAGTACAAGTACAAGTAAGTACCCCTTGTGATCAAGAAGGTGTGCATCTGTCCGTAAGGTGTACATCACAAGGTCTGAAGTGTTTTAAAGGTTTTTTTTTATTTAATTTCTATAGCATAGAGTCAGAACCAAGGAAATTTAAGATGGACAGAACCATATAGTCTGGCTATTATAGGTAAATAGGTAAAATAGGTAAAGTTGTATTCCGAAATCCCTTCTTATCTTCACTCTTATTATTTATGTTACTTTTTGTTTAGCAGCTCAACTTTAAACTTTGGGCAAATTTTCCAAAGGTTAATAGTCTAGGGAGGGAATTTTCCAGTGAAAAATAGTCGGGGGGATTTTTTCGTGGTGGAATGTCCTAAAGTGGATTTTCTACTGGGGGAATTTCCCACGGGTAAGATTTTCCAGGGGGAATTATCCAGATACCGTTAGACTTGACCTACTTGACTTGACTTAAGGCTCCTGCCGAGGGTTCGGCGTAGAGAACGATGAGACTAGGCACCTCCAGGTTGACCTGTCGCTTGCCAGGATCGCAGCTTCTTCAACCGGGATGTGGGCTTGGGTAATTGGTAATTTGCACTAGTTGCGGCCCGTGACTAAGGGGCTCTGGAGGTCATGACACCCCTGGAGGTAGATCTGTTTGACCTTTTGACTGTTTTGAACAAAACAGCTATCTAAAATTTTTGATCATGGGGCTTTGGGGCTTACGGTGGGGTGGTTAGCACAAAATAGTGTGGGAAAAGGCCTGGTGGCCATCTAATTACTTGGAATTCTTTAAGAGCATAATAACGATCAACTTACAACCAAATATCTCACCCCCCCCCCAAGTTTCTGCAGCCACCCCTTTCTTGTAAAATGACCGTAAGAAAAAATAAAATAATACACAGATTAACAGTTTTTTTCTCTTGATAAACTTTTTCTTGGACTTGGTGTGTCTATTCAAATGTTTATGGTATTTTTACCAGTTTTAACGAAACTGCTCGAAGAAACAGCCGAAACGTAGTTGATTAAGAGCTTTATTTTTTTCTATTTTGTGTCAGGTTTATATACCTGACATATTTAATATGTTTATACCACAACTTAAATATTAGTTTAACTGGTAGTAATTGGTCCTGTTACTTCCTTGAACTTGCGTAGTAAATTAAATTGACGTTTTCTCATCAGATGTTGAGGCACTTGGAGTCTCAATGCTAGATTCAGTTGAGCTACTAGCTTTACCAGCATTTATTATATTTTCAACTCCTGTTGTTGCACTAGTTTGATAATGAATTGTTTTATTATCTTGGATATATGTTGAAGAATGTTCTACATTAGATATTAACTTATTTGCACTTTTCGTTACTTCCTCTGGATGATCTTTGCCAACAGTCTTTTCGTTACTTTGACTTTCTGTTGCTGTTGGGGAACCAAGTTTCGTGGATTCTTTAATCGTGAATATTGATCTTTCCTCATCAAGTTTCGTGGCACTAGGAGTCTCAATGCTGGGTTCAGTTGAGCCACTTGCTTTACCAGCATTTATTACACTTTTACCTTCTGTACTTAGACTAATCTCATAAGTGTTTGTTTTATTATCTTGAATATGAGTTGAAGACATTTCTGTGTTAGATATTAACCAATTTACACTTTTAGTTGTTTTTCCTGGATAATTTGGTTCAGCGTTATTTTCGTTACTTTGACTTTCTGTTGCTGTTGTCGTACCAAATTTCGTGAATTCTTTAAACATAGATACTGATTTTTTCTCATCAGATATTTTGGCACTTGGAGTCTCAATGCTAGATTCAGTTGAACTGCTTGCCTTACCAGTATTTATTACACTTTTACCTTCTGTTGTTACACTAGTCTGATAAGTGTTTGTTTTGTTATCTTGGATATATTTTGAAGAATTTTCTATATTAGATAATAACCCATTTATGCTTTTTGTTGCTTCCCCTGGATAATTTGGTTCAACGTTATTTTCGATACTTTGAATTTCTGTTGCTGTTGTGGTACCAAATTTCGTGAATTCTTTTGACATGTCTATTGATGTTTTTCCATCAGATATTGTGACACTTGGAGGCTCAATGCTAGATTCAGTTGAGCTGCTTGCTTTACCAGCATTTATTATACTTTTACCTTCTGTTCTTACGCTAATCTGATAAGTGTTTGTTTTATTATCTTGGATATATGTTGAAGAATCGTCTCTATTAGATGTTAATTCATTTACGCCTTTTGTTACTTCCCATAGATAATTTGGTACCGCAGTATTTTCCTTACTTTGACTTTCTGTTACTGTAGTGGCACCTAATTTTGTGGATTCTTTAAACATGGATATTGCTGTTTTCTCATCAGATGTTCTGGAACTTGAAGTCTCAATGCTAGATTCAGTTAAGCTCCTTGCTTCACCAGCATTTATTATACTTTCACCTTCTGTTCGTACATTAATATGATAAGTGTTTGTTTTATTATCTCGGATATATGTTGAAGAATTATCCATATTAGATATTAACCCTTTTATGTTTTTCGTTGCTTCCCCTGGATCATTTGCTTCAACGGTATTTTTTTCACTTTGACTTTCTGTTGCTGTTGCGGTACCAAATTTCATGGATTCTTCAAACATGGATATTAATGTTTTTTCATCGGATGTTGTGGCACTGAGAGTCTCGATGCTGGATTCAGTTGAGTTGCTTGCTTTACCAGCATTTATTAACCTTTTACCTTCTGTTGTTACACTCGTCTGATAAGTGTTTGTTTTATTATCTTGGATACGAGTTGAAGAGTTTTCTGTATTAGATATTAACCTATTTGCACTTTTCGTTGCTTTCCCTGGATGACTTGCTTCAACGGTACTTTTGTTACTTTTACTTTCTGTTGCTGTTGTTGGATCAAATTTCGTTCCTTCTCCTTCATTCTTTCTTCTTGTGGATTTGAATTTATGTTCATTTAATGGTTTTACATTAATTTTTACATCGAAGCTTATTTCATTAGAAATATTTAATTTTCCGGTCTTTATTCTACCAATACTCTTTGTCTTTGCAGGAATATCTTGATTCGCCCTTTTTCTTTGCTTTTCCATTGCGGTGGAACTTCCTCCGGCAGGTATGAATGAATAACCATTAGGTGATATGTCTCTTGTAGATATATTAGAATTTGCTACACTTACGATGCTTGTTTTCTCTGCAATCTCTTCATTTTGACTTCCGGTTGTCGAAGGGAGAATAGAATGTGCTCCTTCTTTTTTGTCTTCTCTCGTTGAAGTTTCTAGCGTTACTATTGATGCATACCTTGTTGCTCCATAAAGAGGGACATCCATAGTTCTTCCACTTTGAAAGTCTACTTCTTCAGCATTTTCGCTTCTTTGACTTTCTATCATTATACTGAAATCGTGGTTCAGTTTTTCATCTTTGCTCACTTTTTTGGTGGAAATATCTATGGTATACGATGACATGTCTTCGTTTGACGCAGGGTTATTGAGATTCATTCTGGAAGTTGTGGCACCCTGAATGTTTTTTTTGCTACTAATAGCACTAACCTTACCATCTTTTGTTGCAGTGGTGTCAAGGTAGATTTTAACTGGCGTATCTTCTTCTAATGGTGTACTTATCTTAGATAAATCAAGAGTTATTTCTGTTAAAACATTTGCTTTGTAAGCATTCCCATTATTTTGACCTTCTGTTACTGATGTAATCCCAATTTTTATACTTTCTTTTTTGTTCGTTTCCTTGATTGGATTTTTAACGGTAGATAACAAGATATCACCATCTTTTAAGATTTTATCAAGATTTTCGTCGGCCATTGCTTCACTTGAATTGTTTCCGTTACCATTATTTTCAATAGTTTGTCTAATTTTCTTTGTACTGCTACCAGGGTTTGTTGTTTCTTTTTTGTTCATTTTGACTGCAGAGGTCTCAATGGTAGATTTTACTGTGTCTTTATTATGTAGCGCGTTCAAATTCCATCCACTCTGAATTCCTGTGTTTCCATTGTCTTCATCAATTGGATCTTTCGTCGTAGTAATAGTTTCATTACTACTTTTTTCAGTTATACGTTCTTTTTTTGAGGATTCTAATGTGTTAGATATTGATTTCTGTTCGCTAGTCCCTTTTTTAAAACCAGTTAAGCCGTTTTTTTTAGTTAAATCTTCTAGTTGATAGAGCTCTTTTCCTTGGGATTGTGGCGTTGTACTGAAATGACTATTTGATTTTTCTCTTTCGGTTGCTTGGTTTTCTGAAACGTGTGCGGCAGATATAGTTGTTACGCTTGTAAAGGAAGCTTTAACATTTGCTTCTCTGTGAATGTTTGATTTCAAAGTAGTTTCACTTTCTTGCCTTTTTCTTATTTCGGTTGTGCTTGTTTTTCCTGCTCGGACCTCCTGTTGATTCATGTTTACTTTTGTAGATTCGTCTTCTTTTTGAATTGATGTATCTTTCTTCCGAGCAGAAACTTTTTTATGTGTAAAAGTTTCAAAATCAACTATGGTAGTTGCTTGAGTTGAATTGTCCAATCGAGAAACTAATTTACTTCCTTGAGTTTTTTCTTCCGTATTGGAGTGATGATTTGTATTTTCTCTTCTGGTTGTTTCTTTCCCCAAGACTTGTCCAGCAGACCTTGGGGATATTCCATTTAGTATTACTGTTGTAGGCGGCGCTGCAATATTTGCATCTAAGTGAATGTTTAATTTTTCAGTACTTTCATTGTATTTTCCTTTTCTTATTTCAGTAATGTAGTGGATTGTTCCTTCTGTTTGACTTTCCTGTTGCTTCCTGTTGAATTTTGTAGATTTTTTTTTGTTTTGTATTGCTGCCCCTGCTACGGTTTGAGTGATTGCTATGTTTGCATTTTCTTTATCTTTTAGTTTCATTGTTTCGGAGACATAATGGTGTGCTATTCCTTGTTGATTTGCTGCATCTGTTTGTTTCGATCTTATAATAAAAGTTGGTGTGTTTTCATTTGTTGTTATTTTACTGAGAGGAAAATCGACAGTTGATTCACCTGACACGCCAAGTTTACTGGTGATTTCGGTAGCCAGACTCTGGATGTTTTTTTTTGCGACAATCAACGGGGTTAAATTGTTTGGAGCTCCTTTGCTAAAAGGATCAATCGCTACACCTCTCGAAGTTTTCACCGCACCACTTTTTTCCAAATCCTCATATCTAACTGTTGTCGCAGTACCATCACTTACCCTTCCATCTCCTAAATGTTCTATTTTTTTTAAATCTTCGTTGCCTTCCACAAGAATGTTCGATTTTAAACTGGAAATTTGAGGGAGAGGAAAAACAGTTATTTCAGCAGGGACACTTGTTCTGCCTGTAGCACCGCTATCCCTATTTTCCATAATACTTGTAATAAAATTATCATTTCTTTCTTTTTGGGTTATTTGATCTTTGAAATCACTTAGGGTAAGTGAGGATAGACCTCTTAAACTGGAGGTTGTTTTATCTTGACTGCGTGGTGTTTCAGAGGTAAGATGGTATAGCCTTTTTTCTTGTTTCTGTTTTTCTTCAGTGACTTCAGTGGGGATGTATGACATGTCTTCATTTTGTTTTTTGTCAGAAACAGTAACAGTGGTTTCTGTGGAGACGTTTTTTCTGTCATGTATGTTAGTAACTTGAAAATCTGCCGGTTTTAGTGTGGATAGATCTGAACTGGTTGCTTCTGTTTCTGTCCTGTTTATGGTTACTTTGTTAACAAGTGATGATGCTTTATTCTCTATTTTAGCATAATTCATCACATCAGAATTAAGGCAGTCGTAAGAACTCTCTTTAAGGTTAATGTGACATTCGCAGTTTCCAGGCAAGCGCAATAGATCTAGTTGAAAGTATTCAGAGCTGCTTGATTCCATTGTTAACATCGACTTGAACAAATGTGTCTGCTTGCAAAATCCTTTTATGAAGTTTGAAGAAGTTGATCTAAAATAAAATAACAAATAACTTTAGAATTATGAAAAAAAAATGAATAAATAAAGATCATGCTGGGAACTCAATATCAAAGCACATTGAGTGCTAAAATCAAATTGAATGCTATTTGAATTGAATGCAAATTGAAAATTGTTATTTGAATAAATTACAATTTGCTAATTTAAATGGAAAATAACAGAACGTATTTATCCGGTAGAGTGAGAAAAATTGAAAAGAGATTTATGGCAGTTGTGCAGACGGTCCCTATAGAAAACAGAGCGGAAAGCATGATCCAAACGTTTCTTTTCTGGGTTTTGGAAACTATAACAAATGTTCCAAATTTGAACCAACGGTCCCGTAGAACTCGATTTTTTTATATATATAAAAAACTCAACATTGCTTGCTTTTCTCTTCAAGTTCTTTATGCTTAACAATTGGGGATATGTTTCTACAGAATCAAAATATAGCATTTCATACATATACAAATTTTTCCTATAGGTTTAGCCATTTGTGTATTATTAAGCTTTAGGTGAACAGCTATATGTTCAAGTAAGGTAAACAAACTTACTTTTCTCACTTTTGTCTTCAAGTTGTTTATAACTTTCAATGGTTGACAGCTTTTACAGAAAATTAAAGTATTGCAAGATATACCCTTTTTTGTGTACAGGCTTAGTCATTTCCCTGTTATGAAGGCCAAGAATAAACAGGTATATTTGCATGTAATGTAAATAAAAAAAAACTTTTTCTTACTTTTTTCATCAAGTTTTTATAGTTTTCAGTGGGGCGTCAGGTTGTCACGGACCGGTTATCATGTTTTGGACATCTATAATCTGACACCAATTGAAAACTAAAAAGAACTTAAATAGAAGAGTACGAAAAACTGGCTCACATGTGCATATGCCTGTTTGTTTAAGGCTTACTATTGCACAAATGGGTAAACTTACTGTGAAAATAAGTAAATCTATTAAAAGTCGTGCTTTCATTCTATCTGAACCCGACATCCCTTGAAAAATTCAAAGTAATTGGAGGAAAAAGTGAGAAAAAACACTTTTATTTACCTTACATGTAAATGTGCCTGGTTATTCTCGGCCTTCATAAATGACAAATGGGTAAACTACAACTACTACTACTAACAACTCACCGCAGCACCAAGCCGCCTGAGGCCAACACAGCTGCGCACGCTCCTCCTCCATCCCAATCTATTCAAAGCCTCCCTTTTTTACACCCGCCCATGAAGTTCCCATTTCCAGTAAATATTTATTTATGATGTCTTCCTACCCAAAACGAGGACGAACTGCTTTCCGTTTAGCCCTACACTATTGGCCGAAAAGGACAACCTTTGGCAATCTGTCATCATTTATCCGCATAGCGTGGCCCATCCACCCCAACCTTTCTTTCGTTATGACTCTAGAAAGCGGTATTGAACCACATTTTTCTTACAGTTTATTGTTAAAAATACCGTCAGTCAACCTGGTGCCCAGAGCAATCTTTAAGCAATTTCTATGGAAAACATCTAGTAAATCTTCATCTGCTTTTCGGAGCGCCCATGCTTAAGAGCCATATTTGACTACTGTCATCACTGCAGCTTCTAATATTCTAATCTTGGTTTGCAGACTTATCTTCATATTCTTCCAAACTTTTTTTAACTGTGAAAAAAA
The DNA here is from genome assembly GCF_049724085.1 of Artemia sp. Qi Xiang Cuo. Lineage (NCBI taxonomy): Eukaryota > Metazoa > Arthropoda > Branchiopoda > Anostraca > Artemiidae > Artemia > Artemia sp. Qi Xiang Cuo. The sequence goes on along the minus strand of NC_142804.1, from coordinate 25,752,556 downwards.
ACACCCTGAGCCATGGCTATTCTACTTTTGGCATCTTCGAGTAAAACAAAGCGTATAACGCAATTGAAAACTGTAAAAAACATGAAAAGAAATGTGAGGATAATCATGTCTACTTACCGATAAAATTAGAATTATATGGGACCGTTCGTTCAAATTTGGGACGTTTAGTTCAGTTTTTCTGATCCGCTTTACATATGCATGCGTTTCATAGTGCGGAAGCGCACTTGTCAAAATTAGCCAGATCGGGTGGTTAATTTTTAAATGACTATGAGACATGTTGACCACTTTGGACATCCCGGCGCCTTACTAAACGCGCATCAAACTAATAAATGTCAAAAAATACATTGCGTTTTTTTTTTATTTTGGATGCACACAATTTGCCATCTAGAGAAATATCTGATATACAATTTAAATACTTCCAACCTTCAAATGTTTTTTTTCGATAGCTTTTAAGTTTAGAATCTGTACAAATTTATGTTTATTCTAGAAAGGAAAGTCCGCTTCGAAGGTCTTTTTGGCTAGTGAACATTTACCTGTTTCCAGTCACTAATGCCCTCGGCCCTCATAGATGAAACTTTGGTTAACTAATATCTTGACTTATTTATTTACAGATGAACCTAGCCAATTATACAAGAGGATTATCAAAAACACAGTTTTTCCTGCTTTTTGTTGTCCCCATCAGCTTACTCGCTCCTTAAGCCATTGTAAACTACATGCAAATGCCATAGTATACGAATTCTAGTACAGCATTTTTATATCTTAAAATGCGATATCGTTCTGCAAGGCTCGAAGGCCAAGGCACCTGCCCGAGCGAAGTACGTGCCAACCGGAGAAACCAGAGGTCTGAGCCTCTTGTATTTTACTGAAAACAATTTTTATTTTGAGCTGTGTGTTTTATATTTCATTAGATCAACAACAAAATAAAGGATATCGCAATAATCACTAAGATTGCTGAAAAAACTAATTTAGATTGACAGTTTGATAAATATCGATATTTATCTCTATAAAACTCAGCAATTTTGAATTTATTAACATTATTGAAAAGAAAAATTTTAAATTTATTTTTGTTTCAGTAAATTACGAATGTCATTTTGGTCTTATGAGCCATGGGAACGTTACCCTACTCCTATATGGGGTAGTTTCAATGCTGACGAATGCAGGCGTCTCAAAATTTTGATTGGATGTTTGTTTTGGAAAATCCAAAGTTGAAAAATCCTGATCCAAAGTTTATACGACCAACCCTTCCATAAAAACTGAGTATGCCTTCGGGGCATAACTTAAAACCCTTGCCCACAGGTTCTGAGAGCCTGTTTCAACCCTGAAGGCTTTTTTATATGACCTTCAGCAATTTAGTAATTTATGCTTGTTTTACACCTCAATTACTATTTGAGCCAAATTATCCTTGACTTAGGCTCAATGTAGCTCTTTTTCTTCAAAAAACTTCTTTCGCAGAAAAACAATTTTTGAATTAATTTATGTTCGGTTTTAATAGACATAGCTTATGTTATTATTTAGCAAGAGGAAAATTCGCAAAGCTTTACCAGTTTTTCTCCTTAAGAATCAAAATTTTGGCTGGCTATTTATATTTTGGCCAGAATTTTTCAATAAATTTGAGCAATATTTGTACTAGAAAACTTAGGATCGACTGGTGTGCGCAATATTATTCAAATAAATGAATTGAAAACCTGCATAATCTTTGAACTTTCGTAGGGCTAAAGTCATTCTAACCACCATTATCTTACAACCTTGAGAATAGATAAAGATTACATGATTAACCACTTAACATGCCTTAATAGTATCAGCTTAAAACCCCTAGATATTCCTGAGATGTTGCAGATGTACCCTTTTTCAACCTGGGTGCACATAGTTTCTTTTGATTTAGTTCAACATCCCCTCAACGTGCCCTTAAAGTTTCAATTTAATAAATTTGGCCGTTGCTTAGACATCACAGATATGATGTTTTGACAACGTTAGATGCACACATTGTCTTTTAGGTGTCATTTGAGGCTTCAAACTGGACAAACACCTGATACATGCATATGTGCAGTAAAATTTTTCTGTGTATTCTGATTTTCCCATCCTTAAGAGTGTTCATATAGGAGAAAGCCCTTATAAATGCAAGATATACAGCAAAAATTTTTTTTAGACTTCCCCTCGAAACATCCATAAGAGAGTTTATACTCGAGAAAAGTCATACAAATGCAAGATTTTTACTTAAGTATTTTTTGGGCATTTCACCTTGTCTACACATATGAAGATTCACACAGGAAGCAACATGCCTGTGAAAAACCGAAAGTGGTTACTATCAAACTAAAGTTTGTCCAGAAAGGACTGTTTCAACTTTATTCTCTTTTTTTGTGTGCTAAAATGTTATGGTATATTTGTTTGACAATGTATTTAGCATATATTTATATGTTCACTCATTACCGTGACAGAAATACTTTTCAAAAATTCACCAGTATCCTTTATTTACATTTCACCAATTCTGAAACTGATTTCTTAAGAAAAAGTCAATAATAATTATTAATTCTAGTAAGACCATTGGAGGGCAAATCAATACAGAAATATTCACCATCCAAACAAGGATTTAACGTATTCAAAAAATGATTAAAATACGAAGTGTTCCATCAAAAACTAGCACAACTTTATCAAAAATATTATCAAACACCATAACTTATCGAAAAAGTAATTTGAAAACTTATTATTGCCAATTTAAGCCATCCTCAGTCAATACAGGGAACTCATTTATGGAAAAGTAAGTATACCTATCTTAATCTGGTAAAAAAATACAAAAAAACAAAAAAAAAACAGAAAACTCAGACGCAACGATCTGTTAAAGAAACCTGATAGAAGAATAAAACAAATGTATAGTCTTAATTTATAGTCTCTTTCGGCAGTCATGTTTTTTTTACCGACTTGTTTTAGTTTCTTAAGACTTCTTTTTTTCACTTTTTACTTTATTTTTCCTTTTGTGAGGTGCTTGATTTCCTTCAGCTGCTTTTCGTCCTATCCAACATCCATTACTTTCTTTTTGCTTCTTTTACTGTCATCCAAGTTATTACAGTCCTTTCTAACTTTTTTTATAAATTTCTTTCAACTCTCTTAGGTTATTCCAAGTTTCATAATCCTTTTCCGACGCTTTTGGTCTTCTCCAGCCACCTTTAGACCCACCCAATTTCCTATACTGCCTCTCAACTTCCTTTACTTGCTTCAGACTTGCTCCAGTCCTTTTCCAATGTTCTCGATTTTCTGCAACAGCTTATAGGCTATTCCAACTTAAGCAGTTCTTTTCCAAAGTTCTTCGTCTCCTCTAGTCTTCTTTCGTTTCACTAAACTTCCTTTGCCGTCTCCTGACTTCCTTTACTGTGTTCCAAAACACTCTAGCCCTTTCTGACTTTTTTAAAATCCTTTCAACTTTCCTTTGGCTGATCTGACTTTCCTAGTCTTTTTTCTGATAATCTGGGTCTCCTACACCATCCCTAAGGCCCACCCAACATCTTCTACCGTCTTTTCACTTCCTTTACTGCCTTACGACTCAGGGGCGGATCCAGGATTTTTCTTATCGAGGGACGTATATATGTTGCTCCGATAAACTTGCGAATAAAGAAATAATCAACGGCCTCGACCGAGTCCATTGATTTTGAAATTGAAGTTATCAAGTATTTTGCAGTAGGTTGCATCAAGACATGGCTAATTGTAGAAAGAAAAAAGCCAAGACAGATAGTCCAAGTAATTGAGAGGCAAATATTTAAATGGCTGCAGCACGGGTAAATGGCGGGAGTAACCATGATTCTCTTATTGGACATATACTTGTTTGTTAGTTTTTGGGTAGGCATGCCTACCTAGAGTCTCGGGCTTGTTGACCACGAATTTCAAATTGACATAGGACCGTTAGATTGCCTGTAATGAGAAGCAAGCAAGGCAGGCCCGCCTATGGTCTTAAGAAGGTTGACCAGGTAGTGGCAAGGGCCATAAGTTTAAACTAAAATAATTTATGGTGAGGATTAAGTTCTAATAAATCTGTTGAAGTTAAAACAATTTAAAAATACTGATACAAAAAATAGTAAGTTATTAAAACCACCCAGCTATTGAAAAAATAAAAAGCTGTTCATCATCTATAAATAATTGGTATTTAATCTTTTCTGCATAATTTTTAGTCTTTGTACGTCTGACCAATATAGCGAGTGATTTAAGTTTTGTATTGTCAAAAAAAAAAAATTGATCTCGAACCATCGTTTGCGAGTCATGCATTCTTTGTGACTATTTGTACAGGTCAAACCATTTTGCCTAACTATATGGCATCGCTCAGTAATTATGATGGTAATGAAGGGTAGGAAATGATGATTAAGATCAATCGTACATGCTTAAAGATTAACATTTAATACTATTTCGTTTAGGGGTATAAAAAGAAACATTGAACAAAGAGATAGAAATACATAGAATATATTTAAATTGAAGGTTTTAAACATAGGCAATACAAAATTAACTAATCACTCTTTCTTTTTAAAAGTAGTGTTCTAAAAAATGCTGCCAACTTTGATGAAATCTAAAAAATTTACTAATCAAAATTTTGCTTTTCATAAAAATACAGCATTTCTTGTCACTTTTTAAAGTTCGACATATTTTGCTTATTTGCGACAATTTTATAAAGAAAAAGTCTATTCTTCTCTTTCTACTCCCGCCATATCTATTTATTTCACGGTCGATGTCTACCTCAATATTTTGGTGAACGTTTATAATAGCTAGTCCTGTCAGTCTAGAGTCCTGTTAGTTAAGAGGTCTTTGTTAGTATTTGCTCTTCTGTTCACCCTAAAATGTTCAAATAAAGACCAAAATCATCCAAAAAATATGAACTCTATTTAATTTTGAAACTTTTACATATTCAGTTCAAACGTTTAAATCTCAATATGTCTGTTTAGCACAAAAATAAAATTTTAGTATTCGGTTCAAATTTAGCATTAAGTAAGAAAACTGTCCTGAAAAAACTTTGATTTATAGAAAACTGATCGTAGAAATGTCATAGGATGACATAGACGAAAATAAGTATAAAAATTCCCAGCTGTATATATAGCATTATATACAATTTTATTGACAACTATATGCAGTCCCTATAAATAAACATAACTATATTTTGTGACTGGTTGGTATTGACAAGGTAAGAAATCCTGAAGTAATATAGTAGTTGCATTCTGTTTCCGTGGTGAACTCAAGCGGTGAATTTCATCTTTTTTTCAACCTTTCATTAGCAAATGTTTAAAAAAATCGATGCCATTCCTCTGATTTAGGCTAGAAATTCAGAGACCCGTCAATACCGCGTAGATAAAAAAAAAATAAACACATGATTATTTGCCTTCTTTTATAAACAGTTTTTTGAAAATCTATTTTTCTTAAATGGTTACTCCGACCTTTGAAAGAGTATTTCGAATCATAAACCTAGTTTTAAGTAGGGGCGTCATTTGAGAGGAGCTGGCTGGGGCTATAGCCCCTCCTGATTTTAGGAGGAGCCCCAAATAAGTATTCACAATTATACTGGTTTGATCGTAAGTGTGAAAAAATTATGTTTTCAATCAAAACAAATCTGCTTCTAATAGAGCTGTACTTCACAACAATCTATTGAGAGCTTCATTCCCAAACATATTTACTTATTGTTCCTATTTCATATTTCATGACACATTTTTATTGTCTTGTTGTAAAACCCACGGTGTCTGACTTTCATCACAATAAAACAAGGCGACCCAGGATCAGTAACAAAATTACACGTGTCGGTTACGCGATTCTGGAGCATCATCCCCTCTATGTATACGTATTATGTACTTTTTATTTCTTTGAGTGTTTTCTTGAATTAATTAAGAAGAAACTTATTCCACAAAATAAGTTTTTCAACCAAAAGTAAAGAACTACATTAAACGAAAAATGAGGAAAAATAAAATCAAATAATCTACCAAGCGTGAAACTACCAAAAATCAGAATGAAACCCAAAACGAACAGAAATTACAATGAATAACCCAGTCAAACTCAAAACAAGCAAAAATTAACACAAGTTGGGCTCAAAACCCCTATGCCTTCCCAAGGCCTGAACATAATTTGCACTTTACTGAAAAAATTTAATGTTTTAACTTTTATAACTTTAATAAATTAAATGATATTAACATTTTGATTACTAAATATCAGTATATGTATATTAAACTGTCAATGCACATTCATTTGTATTTTTTCAGTAAATTGCAAATTGTGTTCTGGCCTTAGGAAGGCATAGGGGTTTTGAGCCCAACTTATGTTTATTTCTGCTTGTTTTGAGTTTGACTCGGTTATTTGTTGTAATTTCTGTCCCTTTTGGGTGTGGAAGGGGTGTTAGTTGCCTTCCATTCAGTTCCGACTATTAAAAAGGGCAGGAGCCACTCCGATTTCCAATTGAATGAGCCCTTTTCGAAGTTTCTACGATAACTTCTTCGATACGAAGTGCCCTGGTCTAAAAGAAAAAAAAATAATAAATATACATTGTGCCAACATCGTTCTAATATGGCCCCGGGGCATAACTTAAAACCCTTTTCCTGACGGTTGGGGGGAGTGACCTTCTCCAAAACATATTTCCTATCTGGAAATCAACTACGCTGAACAAAATGGCTACCTCAAAATTTTGATTGGATGTGTTTCGGGAAATGGTGGGCGTGGAAGGGGTGTTAGTTGCCTTCCAATCCCTTTCGATTAGTAAAAAGGGCACAAGCCACTCCACTTCCAACTGAATGAACCCTTTTCAAAGTTTCTACGACAACTTCTTCGATACGGAGTGCCCTGGTCTAAAGAAAAAAAAAAGATAAATAATACAATGTGCCAACATTATTCTCATATGCCCCCAGGGCATAAGTTAAAACCCTTGCCCTGAGGGTTGTGGGGGAGTGACCTCCTCAAAAACATATTTTCTATCTGAAAATCAACTACTCTGAACAAAATGGCTATCAAAATTTTGATTGGATGTGTTTGGGGGAATGATGGACGTGGGGGAGGGGGTAGTTGCCCTCCAATCCCTCTTGACTATTGAAAAGGGCACTAGCCACTGCAATTTTCAATCGACAGAGCCCTTTTCGAAGTTTCTACGACAACTCCTTCGATACGAAGTGCCCTGTTATGGAAAGAAAAGACAAAAAAATAATAATAATAATAATAATACAATGCACCAATATCGTTCTTTACTTAGGCAGCATGAATGCGCTGCCTATGATCGAGAAAAAATAACTGGTCTGAAATTCTCACTTTGATTGTCTCAAAATTCAAGAAGCTAAATTTCAAGACAATTCAATACAAAATTAGAATATATCATATGCATTGCAATAGCGCTGCCTTTTCTTGGTTTTAGACCTGGGCACTTTTTATCGAAGGATTTGTCGTAGAAACTTCGAAAAGGGCTTATTCGATTGGAAATTGAAGTGGCTAGTGCCCTTTTTAATAGTCAAAAGGGATTGAAGAGCAACTAGCCTTTCCCCCACGTCCATTATTCCCCCAAACACATCCAATCGAAATTTTTAGATAGCCATTTTGTTCAGCGAAGTTGTTCAGATAGAAGATATATTTTTGAGGAGGTCACTACCCCACAACCCTCAGGGCAAGGGTTTTAAGTTATGCCCTGGGGGCATATAAGAATGATGTAGGCACAATGTATTATTTATGATTTTTTCCCTTTAGACCAGTTTTAAGATAGTGGCCTTTGTAATAGTCGAAAGTGATTTAAGGGCAACTAACCTCCGCTAACGCCCACCATCCCCCCAAACACATCCAATCAAAATTTTTAGATAGCCATTTTATTCAACTTGAAAATTTTAGAAATTAGGTCTTTAAGGATGACAACCCCTCCCCCCACAGCCCCTAGGGCAAGGGTTGTAAGTTATGCCCTTGGGACAAATAAAGTTTTTATTGAAAGTGTTGTCGTAGAAACTTCAAAGGGGCTCATTCAATTGGAAATTGAAAGGGCTAGTGCCTTTTCAATAGTTTAAAGTGATTTAATAGCGACTAAGGCCCCTCTCATGCCCACCATTTTCCCAAACACATACAATCAAAATTTTGAGATAGCCATTTTGTTCAACGTAGTTGAAAATTTTTGGAAACTAAGTCTTCGAAGATGACAACCCAACCAGAGCCCGCAGGACAAGGGTTATAAATTATGCCCTTGGGGCAAATAAGATTTCCGTAGAAAGCCTTGTCATAGAAACTTCAAAAAGGGTCATTCGATTCGAAATTGAAATGGCTAGTGACTTTTTTAATAGTCACCTCTCACGCCAACCTTTTCCCCAAGCACATCCAATCAAAATTTTTAGATAGCCATTTTATTCAACGTAGTTGAAACTTTTGGATATTAGGTCTTTAAGGATGACAACCCCTCCGCCCACTTCCCTCAGAGCAAGGGTTGTAAGTTCAACCCTCCACTACATCCAATGAAAATCTTGATATATCCATTTTGTTCATCGTAGTCAAAAGTTATGGAAATCAGGTTTTTTAGGATGATAACCCCCTCAGAGCCCTCAGTGCAGGGATTGTTAGTTATGCCTTAGGGGCATATAAGGTTTATATAGAAAGTTGTTGTAAAAATTTCAAAAAGGGCTCACTTGATTGGAAATTGAAATTGCCCTTTTTAATAGTGGTAAGTGAGTGGAGAGGAATTGACCCCCCTCTCACGCCCACCATTTCCCCAAACACATTCAATCAAAGTTTAGAAATAACCATTATGTTCAAAGTAGTTGAAAGTTCTGGAAATTATGTATTTAAGGATGACAAACCCCTTAGCGCCCCAATGACAAAGATTGTAAGTTATTTCCTGGAGGCATATAAGGTTTTTTTTAGATAGAGTTTGTCGTAAAAACTTCAAAGCGGTTCATTCAATTGAAAATTGAGATGACTATTGCCCGTTTTAATTGTCGAAAGTGATTGGAGGGTGGCTAACCACCCTCTCATGCCCACCATTCCCCCATACACATCCAATCAAAATTTTCAGATAACCATTTTGTTCCACGTAGTAAAAAGTTCTGGAAATCAGGTCTTTGAGGATGACAACCTCCCCCCCCCCCTCCCCGTCAGCCCTCAGGGAAAGAGTTGTAAGTAATGCCCTGGGGAAATGTAAGGTTTTATTGAAAGCGTTGTCGTAGAAACTACAAAATGGCTCTTTTAATTGGAAATTGAAAGGGTTAGCACCTTTTTTAATAGTTGAAAGTGATTGGAGAGCGACTAACGCCCCTCTCACGGCCGCGATTTTCCAAAACACATCCAATCAAAATTTTCGAGATAGGCACTTTGTTTAACGTAGTTAAAAGTTCTGGAAATTATGTCATAGAGGATGACAACCACCCTTACAGCCCTTAGGGTAAGAGTTGTAATTTATGCCCTTGGGGAATATAAGGTGTTTATAGAAAACGTTGTCGTAGAAACTCAAAAAGGGACCGTTCGATTGAAAATCGAAAGGCGTAGTGCCCTTTTTAATAGTCGAAAGTGATTGGAAGGCTTACAGTTTTTATAGTAAAGATCGATGTAGGTATAATGTATGATTTTTTTTTTTTTGATGTTTAGACCAGGGCAATTCGTATCAAAGAAGCTGTCGCAGGAAATTCGAAAAGGGCTCATTCGATAGAAAATAGAAAGGGCTGATGCCCTTTGGAATAATCGAAAGTGATTGGAGGGCAACAAATCCGCCTCCCACGCCCACCCTCACATTTGCCTTTATGTTTAAAAACTAAATGCTGCCTTAAAATTAAATTAAAATGCACTGTGTTAATGCTAATTCCCAATAAGGCATCTCAGCAGTATCCCAAGAACGACTGAGGGTATTATGTTCAAACTTTCGGGGCTACTTCTGCACTTAAAATTTGTATCCAAGTCAAGATAGCGTAAGTGTATCCAAGCTATCAAAGAAAGTAAGCAGATTCTTTTGTGAATGGTATCAAGTTTTCGATTTCAGGTCAACTAGAGGAGGTATGAAATGAAATTAAACACTTCTTGCGTCCAGATTTTTAAAAGGGTGTGTGTTGTTAAAAATTGCTGAAAAATTTTCTCCAGCTTACAAATAGCAGGCCAAACTATAAAGTCTTAAAAAAACGAAAAGATTTAAAGTATTATTTTCTTTTTCCCTCAAAAGACTATGTCAATATAAAACCAAAAAAAATTAATTAAAAAAACTTTTTCCAGAAAATAAGTTTAAACAAAATAAAGAGCTCAATTAAACAAAAAATGAGCAAAAATAAAATCAAATAATCTACCAAGCGTGAAACTACCACAAATCAGCATCGATAAATAAATGAATCCCACATCAGACAGAAACTACAATAAATAACTGATTAAAACTCAAAAACGAGCAGAAATTAACATGAGTAGGGCTCAAAACTCATATGCCTTCCCAAGGCCAGAACATAATTTGCACTTTACTAAAAAAAATACAAATGAATGTACTTTTTCAGTTTAATATACATATACTGATATTTAGCAATCAAAATGTTAATATTATGTGATTTACTAAAATTATAAAAGTGAAAACATTAATATTTTTTCAGTAGAAAGTAGAAAGTTATTGGAGGGCAACTCATCCCCCTCTCAAGCCTACGATTTCCCCAAACACATCCAATCAAAATTTAAGATAATGATTTTTTTCAACGTAGTTGAGATTTGAAGAAATAAGGTGTTTAAGGATGACAACCCCCAAAAGCCCTCAGGGTAAGGGTTATAAATTATGCCTTGGGGGTTTATGAGGTTTTTACAGAAAGCGGTGTTGTATTAACTAAAAAAAAAACAGCTCATTCGATTGGAAATTAAGAGCTAGTGCTCTTTTTAGTCGAAAGTGATTGAAGGGCACCAAACCCCCCTCTCAAGCCCACCATTTCTCCAAACACATCCAATCAAAATTTTGAGATAACTATTTTGTTCAACCTAGTTTCAAGTTCTGGAAATTAGGTCTTTGAGGATGACAACCCCTCCCCCCACCCACAACCCTCCGGGCAAGGGTTGTTAGTTATGCCTTGGGTGCATATAAGGCTAAGGTTTTTGCATATAAGGTAAGTGTTGTCGTAGAAACTTCAAAAGGGCTCATTTGATTGGAAATGAAAAGGGCTAGTGCCCTTTTCAATAATCGAAATTGACTGGAGGGCAACTAACCCCTCTCACCCCCACTATTTTCCCGAACACATTCAATTAAAATTTTGAGACAGCCATTTTGTTCAATGTAGCGCAAAGGCCTAGAAATTATGTCTTTGAGGATGACAAACCCCCCACAGCCCGCAGGGCAAAGGTTGTAGGTTATGCCCTGGGGGTAAATAAGGTTTTTAAAGAAAGCGTGGTCGTAGAAACTTCGAAAAGGGCTTATTCAATTTGAAACTCAGAGGACTAGTGCCCTTATTAATAGTAAAAAGCAATTGGAGGGTGAATGCCCCACCCCCACGCCCATCATTTCCCCAAAAACTTCCAATCAACATTTTGATATAGCCATTCTGTTGAACGTAGTTGAAGGGTCCGAAAATTATATTTTTGAGTGTGACCTCCCCCCCCACAGCCCTCACGGCTAAGGTTTTAAGTTATGCCCTGAGAGCATATAATATTTTTATAGAATGCATTGTCGTAGAAACTTCAAAAGAACTAATTCAATTGGGAATTGAGTAAAGTACAGTAAAGCCCAACTTATATTGTAGGTTTTAGAAAGTATAGGGTTTAGAACCCTATTCATATTAATTACTGCTCGTTTTGAGTTTGACTCTGTTATTTATTTTAATTTCTGTTTATTTTGGGTTTCATTTACTTATTGATACTGATTTGTGGTAGTTGTATGCATGGGCGTAGGCAGCATATTGTGTAGGGGCGGGGCAGTCGATAGTGTGATGGAGGGCCTTTTATCAACTGCTTTTTCAACCATCTGCTTTTCAGCCATATCTAATGTAAGTTTGAAAGTCTAGGGGGGCAGATGCCCCCCTGTCCCCCCTCCCTACGCCTATGATTGTATGCTTGGTAGATTATTTGATTCTACTGTTTTTCATTTTTGGTTCAATGGAGTTATTTAATTATTTTTGAAACACATATTTGGTGGAAAATACTTTTTTAATTAATATTATATAAAAGCACAATATAAAGAATCGATAAAAATCTTGAAGGGCAGTACCTAATCTTACATACCTAATATTATAACAAAATGAAAATATGGAAAAAGCAAAAGATTTATTAATAGGACAGTTAAAAAGAAATAGTACCAACAATCAAAGACCAATATTTCTACTTCACAATTGAAAGACCTTATCAATGGGGGGGGGAAACTGGGCTTGAACCAACTTATAAAAAAGGAGAGAAAAACATGAAGAAAAACAAGACAAATAAGAGACCTACCAATTGGTGTAAATCCAAGAAAATTTTGGATTGGGGGGGGGGGATTGAATTTACTGTTTGACATTCAGAAGGGGGTGGGATAAATTTGTTGTTTTTTGTATTTTTTATGACAATGCCAAGCCAGTGTTATGAGCAGCCAAATTCAGGCATGCAAACAGTAGTATTGATAAAATTAAAGGTACGAGGGTGTCTCCCTATATAGTTATAACGATTACTAGCGGGGTGTCTCTCATATAGCTATAGCGATAGAGAGCGGACAGTGCTCCCGTCAATACAAGCAGACAGTGTAATGACCGGAATTCAACCACCATGAAAATTCGGGCTGATCAGTGTTCAAAGTGCTTGATAATTCCTTTATACTATAGTAACTTCCTATCTGTCTGCTACCTTTTAATTGTTAGATGTGGTTGACTTATGTTTAACCTTGAACTAATTTACATAAATTAATTTATTATTAATTGATTTACATAAATACATTAATTTACATAATTACATTAATTTACATAATTACATTAATTAATAATTTTTTTTTTTTTTAACTTTTTTTTCATCTCTTAGAATGTCATGAAACACACTTAAAACACAAAAAATTCATATTTAATATTTTCCAACTTCAAAATGGGAATTATATAGATATGTGTGTCACAACTTTTACTATTAGAAACTTAATATTTGTAGTGACCAATTTTTTTTAGTAAGCTAGCATATCAAACGTTTTGAATGTCTATTAAAAAAATGGAGATGTAAGAAAAGGAATTTGCATACATCATATGTCAGATAGATAGGTTAACATCGAGAACATCTAAGTATAAGAATGAATATATTCTCTCTCAACATCTATTGACAGATACTTGGGATAGCTTTAACGGAATCTAAGTATTAGAGTGAGTAAATTCTTTATCAATGTCTTTTGACCGATACGTTTGATAACACTGACATAATTTAAGTATCAAATTGAACAAATTCTTTATTAAAATTCGTTATCGATATCATTTGTCGGCTACGTCAGATAACATTGACAAAATCTATCTATTATAATGAATAAATTCTTTATGATCAGCCGTTGTCGGATTTTTCATTATGAAAAAAATTGTAAGTAAGTAACAAACTCTTTCTTGAATTCACCTCGTGCGTACAAAATACAAAAACTATATAAAAAAATAATTAGGCATTGAGATAGGCAATCATCCGCCAAGACCCATAAGCAAAGGAAGTGAGAGAGACAAAAACACATATAAATGTAAGGATTCTGACATACAAAGCAACAATCACAGGCATTGAGATAGGCAAACATCCGACCAGACACATAGGCAAGGAGAGTGAGAGAGACAAAAACAAATATAAATATATGGATTCAGGCATACAAACTGACAGAGACAGGCACTGAGATAAGCAAACACCCACGCAGACACATAAGCAGAGGAAGTGAGAGAGACAGAAACATAGATAAATGTAAGGATTCTGACATACAAAGCAACAATCACAGGCATTGAGATAGGCAAACATCCACCCAGACAAATAGGCAAGGAGAGCGAGAGTGACAAAAACACATATATATATATAGATTCAGACATACAAAGGAACAGATTGAGATAGGCAAACATCCACCCAGACACATAAGTAGATGATGTGAAAGAGACAAAAACACATATAAATATATAGACTCTGACACACAAATCGACAAAGACAGTCACTGAGATAAGCAAACATCTGCTCAGACACATAAGCAAGGAGAGTAAGAGAGACAAAAACACATTCAAATATATTGATTCAGGCATAAACACCGACAGAGACAGGCATTGAGATAGGCAAACGCCCGCCCAGACACATAAGCAGAGGAAATGAGGGAGACAAAAAACACATAAAAATATATGGATTCTGACATACAAACCGACAAAAACAGGCATTGAGATAGGCAAACATCTGCCCAGACACATAAGCAGAGGAAGTGAGAGAGACAAAAACACCTATTAATATATAGATTCTGACATACAAATCGACAAAGACAGGCATTGATAAGCAAATAAGCATATAAGCAAATATCCGCCCAGAGACATAAGCAGCATGAGTGAGAGAGACAGAAACATTTTCAAATATATTGATTCTGACCTACAAACCAACTAAGACAGGCATTGAGATAGGCAAACATCCGCCCAGACACATAAGCAGAGGAAGTGAGAGAGACAAAAACACATATAAATGTAAGGATTCTGACACACAAACCAACAAAGAAAGGCATTGAGATAGGCAAACACCTGCCAAGACACATAAGCAGAGGAAGTGAGGGAGACAAAAACACATATAAATATATGGATTCAGGCATACAAACCAACAGAGACAGGCACTGAGATAAGCAAACACCCGCCCAGACACATAAGCAGAGGAAGTGAGAGAGACAAAAACACATATAAATGTAAGGATTCTGAGATACAAAGCAACAATCACAGGCATTGAGATAGGCCAACATCCGCCCAGACACATAGGCAAGGAGAGTGAGAGAGACAAAAACACATATAAATATATAGATTCTGACATACAAATCGACAAAGACAGTCACTGAGATAAGCAAACATTTGTTCAGACACATAGGCAAGGAGAGTAAGAGAGACAAAAACATATGCAAATATATTGATTCAGGCATACACTCCGACAGAGACAGGCATTGAGATAGGCAAACGCCCGCCCAGACACATAAGCAGAGGAAGTGAGGGAGACAAAAAACACATATAAATATATGGATTCTGACATACAAGCCAACAAAAACAGGCATTGAGATAGGCAAACATCCTCCCAGACACATAAGCAGAGGAAGTGAGAGAGTCAAAAACATATATAAATATATAGATTCTGACATACAAATCGACAAAGAAAGTCACTGAGATAAGCAAACATCCGCCCAGACACATAGGCAAGGAGAGTGAGAGAGACAGAAACATATGCAAATATATTGATTCTGACATACTAACCGACAAAAACAGGCATTGAGATAGGCAAACATTCGCCCAGACACATAAGCAGAGGAAGTGAGACAAAAACACATATAAATGTAAGGATTCTGACACACAAACCAACAAAGACAGGCATTGAGATAGGCAAATACCTGCCCAGACACATAAGCAGAGGAAATGAGTGAGACAAAAACGCATATAAATATATGGATTCAGGCATACAAACCGACAGAGACAGGTACTGAGATAAGCAAACACCCACCCAGACACATAAGCAGAGGAAGTGAGAGAGACAAAATCACATATAAATATAAGGATTCTGACATACAAAGCAACAATCACAGGCATTGAGATAGGCAAACATCCGCCCAGACACATAGGCAAGGAGAGTGAGAGAGACAAAAACACATGTAAATATATGGATTCAGGCATACAAACTGACAGAGACAGGCACTGAGATAAGCAAACACCCACCCAGACACATAAGCAGAGGAAGTGAGTGAGACAAAAACACATATAAATGTAATGATTCTGACATACAAATCAGCAATCACCATCATTGAGATAGGCAAACATCCGCCCAGACACATAGGCAAGGAGAGCGAGAGTGACAAAAAAACACATATAAACATATAGATTCAGACACACAAACGAACAATCACAGGCATTGAGATAGGCAAACACCCGCCCAGACACATAAGCAGAGGAAGTGAGAGAGACGAAAACACATATAAATGTGAGGATTCTGACATACAAAGCAACAATCACCATCATTGAGATAGACAAACATCCGCCTAGACACATAGCCAAGGAGAGTGAGAGTGACAAAAATACATATAAATATATAGATTCAGACTTACAAAGGAACAATCACAGGCATTGAGATAGGCAAACACCCGACCAGACACATAAGTAGAGGAAGTGAAAGAGACAAAAACATATATAAATATATAGATTCTGACATACAAATCGACAAAGACAGTCACTGAGATAAGCAAACATCCGCTCAGACACCTAGGAAAGGATAGTTAGAGAGACAAAAACCCATGCAAATATATTGATTTAGACATACAAACCGAAAGAGACAGGCATTGAGATAGGCAAACACCCACTCAGACACATAAGCAGATGAAGTGAGGGAGACTAAAACACATATAAATATATAGATTCTGACATACAAGCCGACAAAAACAGGCATTGAGATAGGCAAACTTCCGCCAAGACACATAAGCAGAGGAAGTGAGAGAGACAAAGACATATATAAATATATAGATTCTGACATACAAATCGACAAAGACATGCATTGAGATACGCAAACATCCGCCCAGACACATAAGCAGCGTGAGTGAGAGAGACAGAAACAATTTAAAATATATTGATTCTGACATACAAACCGACAAAGACAGGCATTGAGATAGGCAAACATCCGCCCAGACACATAAGCAGAGGAAGTGAGATAGACAAAAACACATATAAATGTAAGGATTCTGACATACAAACCAGCAAAGAAAGGCATTGAGATAGGCAAACACCTGCCAAGACACATAAGCAGAGGAAGTGAGGGAGACAAAAACACATATAAATATATGGATTCAGGCATACAAACCAACAAAGACAGGTACTGAGATAAGGAAACACCCACCCAGACACATAAGCAGAGGAAGTGAGAGAGACAAAAACACATATAAATGTAAGGATTCTGACATACAAAGCAACAATCACAGGCATTGAGATAGGCCAACATCCCCCCAGACACATAGGCAAGGAGAGTGAGAGAGACAAAAACACATATAAATATATAGATTCTGACATACAAATCGACAAAGACAGTCACTGAGATAAGCAAACATTTGTTCAGACACATAGGCAAGGAGAGTAAGAGAGACAAAAACATATGCAAATATATTGATTCAGGCATACACTCCGACAGAGACAGGCATTGAGATAGGCAAACGCCCGCCCAGACACATAAGCAGAGGAAGTGAGGGAGACAAAAAACACATATAAATATATGGATTCTGACATACAAGCCAACAAAAACAGGCATTGAGATAGGCAAACATCCTCCCAGACACATAAGCAGAGGAAGTGAGAGAGGCAAAAACATATATAAATATATAGATTCTGACATACAAATCGACAAAGAAAGTCACTGAGATAAGCAAACATCCGCCCAGACACATAGGCAAGGAGAGTGAGAGAGACAGAAACATATGCAAATATATTGATTATGACATACGAATACAACCCGACAAAGACAGGCATTGAGATAGGCAAACATCCTCCCAGAAACATAAGCACACGAAGTGAGAGAGACAAAAACACATATAAATTTAAGGATTCAGACACACAAACCAACAAACACAGGCATTGAGATAGGCAAATAACTGCCCAGACACATAAGCAGAGGAAATGAGGGAGACAAAAACGCATATAAATATATGGATTCAGCCATACAAACCGACAGAGACAGGTACTGAGATAAGCAAACACCCACCCAGACACATAAGCAGAGGAAGTGAGAGAGACAAAAACACATATAAATGTAAGGATTCTGACATACAAAGCAACAATCACAGGCATTGATATAGGCAAACATCCGCCCGGACACATAGGCAAGGAGAGTGAGAGAGACAAAAACACAAACAAATGTATTGATTTAGGCATACAAACCGACAGAGACAGGCATTGAGATAGGCAAACACCCACGCAGACACATAAGCAGAGGAAGTGAGAGAGACAAAAACACATATAAATGTAAGGATTCTGACATACAAAGCAGCAATCACCATCATTGAGATAGGCAAACATCCGCCTAGACACATAGGCAAGGAGAGCGAGAGTGACAAAAACACATATAAATATATAGATTCAGACATACAAAGGAACAATCACAGGCATTGAGATAGGCAAACACCCGCCCAGACACATAAGCAGAGGAAGTGAGAGAGACGAAAACACATATAAATTTGAGTATTCTGACATACAAAGCAACAATCACCATCATTGAGATAGACAAACATCCGCCTAGACACATAGCCAAGGAGAGTGAGAGTGACAAAAATACATATAAATATATAGATTCAGACATACAAAGGAACAATCACAGGCATTGAGATAGGCAAACACCCGACCAGACACATAAGTAGAGGAAGTGAAAGAGACAAAAACATATATAAATATATAGATTCTGACATACAAATCGACAAAGACAATCACTGAGATAAGCAAACATCTGCCCAGACACCTAGGCAAGGAGAGTGAGAGAGACAAAAACACTTGCAAATATATTGATTCAGGCATACAAACCGACAGAGACAGGAATTAAGATAGGCAAACACCCACTCAGACCCATACGCAGAGGAAGTGAGGGAGACAAAAACACATATAAATATATGGATTCTGACATACAAGCCGACAAAAACAGGCATTGAGATAGGCAAACTTCCGCCAAGACACATAAGCAGAGGAAGTGAGAGAGACAAAGACATATATAAATATATAGATTCTGACATACAAATCGACAAAGACAGTCACTGAGATAAGCAAACATCTGCCCAGACACAAAGGCAAGGAGACTGAGAGAGACAAAAACACATGCGAATATATTGATTCAGGCATACAAACCGACAGAGACAGGCATTGAGATAGGCAAAAACCCGCCCAGACACATAAGCAGAGGAAGTGAGGGAGAAAAAAAACACATAAATATATGGATTCTGTCATATAAACCGACAAACACACGCATTGAGATAGGCAAACATCCGCCCAGACACATAAGCAGAGGAAGTGAAAGAGACAAAAATACCTATAAATATATAGATTCTGACATACAAATCGACAAAGACAGGCATTGAGATCATCAAACATCCGCCCAGACACATAGGCAGGGAGAGTGAGAGAGTCAAAAACACATGCAAATATATTGATTCAGGCATACAAACTGACAGAGACAGGCATTGACATAGGCAAACACCCACCCAGACACATAAGTAGAGGAAGTGAAAGAGACAAAAACATATATAAATATATAGATTCTGACATACAAATCGACAAAGACAGTCACTGAGATAAGCAAACATCTGCCCAGACACATAGGCAAGGAGAGTGAGAGAGACAAAAACACATGCAAATATATTTATTCAGGCATACAAACCGACAGAGACAGGCATTGAGATAGGCAAAAACCCACCCAAACACATAAGCAGAGGATGTGAGGGAGACAAAAAAAACATATAAATATATGGATTCTGAAATACAAACCGACAAATACAGGCATTGAGATAGGCAAACATCAACCCAGACAAATAAGCAGAGGAAGTGAGAGAGACAAAAACACATATAAATATATAGATTCTTACATACAAATCGACAAAGACAGTCACTGAGATAAGCAAAAATCTGCCCAGACACATAGGCACGGAGAGTGAGAGAGACAAAAACACATGCAAATATATTGATTCAGGCATACAAACCGACAGAGACAGGCATTGAGATAGGCAAAAACCCACCCAGACACATAAGCAGAGGAAGTGAGGGAGACAAAAAACACATAAATATAAGGATTCTGACATACAAGCCGACGAAAACAGGCATTGAGATAGGCAAACATCCGCCCAGAAACATAAGCAGAGGAAGTGCGAGAGACAAAAACACCTATAAATATATAGATTCGGACGTACAAATCGACAAAGACATGCATTGAGATAAGGAAACATCTGCCCAGACACATAGGCAAGGAGAGTGAGAGAGTAAAAAACACATGCAAATATATTGATTCTGACATACAAACCGGCATATACAGGCATTGAGATAGGCAAACACCCACCCAGACACATAAGCAGAGGAAGTGAGGGAGACAAAAACACGTATAAATATATGGATTCTGACATACAAACCGACAAAGACAGGCATTGAGATAGGCATACATCCGCCCAATCACATAAGCAAAGGAAGTGTGAGAGATAAAAACACACATAAATGTAAGGATTCTGACACACAAACCAACAAAGAGAGGCATTGAGATAGGCAAACACCCGCCCAGACAAATAAGAAGAGGAAGTGAGGAAGACAAAAACACATATAAATATATGGATTCAGGCATATAAACTGACAGGGACAGGCACTGAGATAAGCAAACACCAACTCAGATACATAAGCGGATGAAGTGTGAGAGACAAAAAACACATATAAATGTAAGGAATCTGACACACAAAGCGACAATCACAGCCATTGAGATAGGTAAACATCAACCAAGACAAATAAGCAGAGAAAAGGAGAAAGACAAAAACACTAATAAGTAAATGGATTCTCACATACTAACCAACAAAGACAGACACTAAGATAAGCAAAAATCAGCCCAGACACTTAGGCCCAGAGATGGAGAGAGACGAAAACCCAAGCAAATATATAGATTCAGACATACAAAGCAATGGCAGGCTTAGAGATAGGCAAACACCCACCCAGACACATAAGCGGAGGAAGTGAGAGAGAGAGACAAAAAAAAACACATATAAATAAATGGATTCTGACATACAAACCAACAATGACAGGCATTGAGATAGGCAAACTCTCGCTCAGACGCACAGTCATATGGAGAGAGATATCCAAAAAGTTGGGTTGATCTAGGTTTACTTTGAGTGGCGTGCCACTCTAAGTGAACCTAGATCAACCCTATTTTTTGGATTTCTCTCTCCTTATGACTGTGCGTCCGAGCGAGAGTTTGCCTATCTCAATACCTGTCATTGTTGGTTTGTATGTCAGAATCCATTTAATTTATATGTGTTTTTTTTTGTCTCTCTCTCTCACTTCCTCCGCTTATGTGTCTCGGCGGGTGTTTGCTTATCTCAGTATCTGTCTTTGTTGGTTTGTATTTGAGAATCCATTTATTTATTAGTGTTTTGTCTCTCTCCCTTCCTCTGCTTATTTGTCTGGGTTGATGTTTGCCTATCTCAATGCCTGTGATTGTTGCTTTGTATGTCAGAATCCTTACATTTATATGGGTTTTTTGTCTCTCACACTTCCTCTGCTTATGTGTCTGAGTGGGTGTTTGCTTATCTCAGTGCCTATCCCTGTCAGTTTGTATGCCTGAATCCATATATTTATATGTGTTTTTGTCTCCCTCACTTCCTCTGCTTATTTGTCTGGGCGGGTGTTTGCCTATCTCAATGCCTCTCTTTGTGGGTTTGTTTGTCAGAATCCTTAGATTTATATGTGTTTTTATCCCTCCCACTTCTTCTGGCTATACGGTTGTGCGGATGTTTGGCGATCACAATGTCGGTTATATGACTGAATTTATATATTTATACGTGCTTCTGTCTCCGTCACTTCCTCTACTTATGTGTCTAGGCGGATGTTTGCCTATCTCAGTGCCTGTTTCTGTCGGTTTGTATGTCAGAATCCATATATTTGAATGTGTTTTTGACTCTCTCACTCTCCCTGCCTATGTGTCTGGGCGGATGTTTGCCTATCTCAATGCCTATCTTTGTCGATTTGTATGTCAGAATCTACATATTTATTTGTGTTTTTGTCTCTCTCACTTCCTCTGCTTATGTGTCTGGGCGGATGTTTGCCTATCTCAATGATTGTGTTTGTCGGCTTGTATGTCAGAATCTATATATTTATGTGTTTTTTGTCTCACTCACTTCCTCTGCTTATGTGTCTGGGTGGGTTTTTGCCTATCTCAATGCCTGTCTCTGTCGGTTTGTATGCCTGAATCAATATATTTGCATGTCTTTTTGTCTCTCTCACTCTCCTTGCCTATGTGTCTGGGCGGATGTTTGCTTATCTCAGTGACTGTCTTTGTTGATTTGTATGTCAGAATCTATATATTTATATATGTTTTTGTCTCTCTCACTTCCTCTGCTTATGTGTCTGGGCGGATGTTTGCCTATATCAATGCCTGTTTTTGTCGGGTTGTATGTCAGAATACATATATTTATATGTTTTTTTTGTCTCCCTCACTTCCTCTGCTTATGTGTCTGGGTGGGTTTTTGCCTATCTGAATGCCTGTCTCTGTCGGTTTGTATGCCTGAATCAATATATTTGCATGTGTTTTTTTCTCTCTCGCTCTCCTTGCCTATGTGTCTGGGCGGATGTTTGATTATCTCACTGACTGTCTTTGTCGATTTGTATGTCAGAATCCATATATTTATATGTATTTTTGTCTCTATCACTTCCTCTACTTATGTGTCTGGGCGGGTTTTGCCTATCTCAGTGCCTGTGTTTGTCGGTTTGTATGACTGAATCAATATATTTGCATGTGTTTTTGACTTTCTCACTCTCCCTGCCAATGTGTCTGGGCGGATGTTTGCTTATCTCAATGCCTCTCTTTGTTGATTTGTATGTCAGAATCCATATATTCATAGATGTTTTTGTCTCTTTCAATTCCTCTGCTTATGTGTCTGGGCGGATGTTTGCCTATCTCAATGCCTGTTTTTGTCGGCTTGTATGTCAGAATCCATATATTTATATGTGTTTTTTGT
The DNA here is from genome assembly GCF_049724085.1 of Artemia sp. Qi Xiang Cuo. NCBI lineage: Eukaryota > Metazoa > Arthropoda > Branchiopoda > Anostraca > Artemiidae > Artemia > Artemia sp. Qi Xiang Cuo. The sequence continues at coordinate 25,729,782 of NC_142804.1, read as the reverse complement.
CTCCCTCACTTCCTCTGCTTATGTGTCTGGGTGGGTTTTGCCTATCTCAATGCCTGTCTCTGTCGGTTTGTATGCCTGAATCAATATATTTGCATGTGTTTTTGTCCCTTTCACTCTCCTTGCCTACGTGTCTGGGCAGATGTTTGCTTATCTCAGTGACTGTCTTTGTCGATTTGTATGTCAGAATCTATATATTAATATATGTTTTTGTCTCTCTCACTTCCTCTGCTTATGTGTCTGGTCGGGTGTTTGCCTATCTCAATGCCTGTGATTGTCCCTTTGTATGTCTGAATCTATATATTTATATGTATTTTTGTCACTCTCACTCTCCTTGGCTATGTGTCTAGGCGGATGTTTGTCTATCTCAATGATGGTGATTGTTGCTTTGTATGTCAGAATCCTCACATTTATATGTGTTTTTGTCTCTCTCACTTCCTCTGCTTATGTGTCTGGGCGGATGTTTGACCATATCAATGCATGTGATTGTATGTTTGTATGTCTGAATCTATATATTTATATGTGTTTTGTCACTCTCTCTTTTCTTGCCTATGTGTCTGGGCGGATGTTTTTCTCTCTCAATGATGGTGGTTGTTGCTTTGTATGTCAAAATCCTTACATTTATATGTCTTTTTGTCTCTCTCACTTCCTCTGCTTATGTGTCTGGGCGGGCGTTTGCTTATCTCAGTGCCTGTCTCTGTCAGTTTGTGTGCCTGAATCCATATATTTATATGTGTTTTTGTCTCTCTCACTCTCCTTGCCTATGTGTCTGGGCGGATGTTTGTCTATCTCAATGCCTGTGATTGTTGCTTTGTATGTCAGAATCCTTACATTTCTATGTGTTTTTGTCTCTCTCACTTCCTCTGCTTATGTGTCTGGGTGGGTATTTGCCTATCTCAATGCCTGTCTTTGTTGGCTTGTGTGTCAGAATCCTTACATTTATATGTGTTTTTGTCTCTCTCACTTCCTCTACTTATGTATCTGGGCGGATGTTTGCCTATCTCAATGCCTGTCTTTGTCGGTTTGTATGTCAGAATCAATATATTTTCATATGTTTCTGGCTCTCTCACTCTCCTTGCCTATGTGTCTGGGCGGATGTTTGCTTATCTCCGTGACTGTCTTTGTCGATTTGTATGTCAGAATCTTTATTTTTTTATGTGTTTTTGTCTCCCTCACTTCCTATGGTTATGTTTCTGGGCGGATTTTTGCCTATCTCAATGCCTGTCTGTGTCGGTTTATATGTCATAATCAATATATTTTTATTTGTTTCTGTCTCTATCAATCTCGCTGCTTATGTGTCTGGGTGGATGTTTGCTTATCCCAACGCCCATCTTTGTCAATTTGTATGACAGAATCTATATATCTATAGATGTTTTTGTCTCTGTAACTTCCTCTGCTTATGTGTCTGGGCGGATGTTTGCCTATCTCAATGCCTGTTTTTGTCTGTTTGTATGTCAGAATCCATATATTCATATGTTGTTTTTGTCTCCCTCACTTCCTCTGCTTATGTGTCTGGGCTAGTGTTTTCTTATCTCAAAACCTGTCTTTGTCAATATGTAGGCATGAACCAATAAATTTGCATGTGTTTTTGTCCCTTTATCTCTCCTTGCCTAGGTGTCTGATAATATGTTTGCTTATCGCAGTGACTGCATGTTTCGATGTGTGTTTCAGAGTACATATATTTATATGTGTTTTTGGCTATTTCACTTTCTCTACTTATGTGTCTCGGCGGGTGTTTGCCTATCTCAATCTGTTCCTTTGTATGTCTGAATCTATATATTTATATGTGTTTTTGTCACTCTCGCTCTCCTTGCCTATTTGTCTGGGCGGATGTTTGCCTATCTCAATGCCTGTGATTGTTTTTTTGTATGTCAGAATCCTTACATTCATATGTGTTTTTTGTCTCTGACGCTTCCTATGCTTATGTCTCTGGGGGGGTGCTTGCATTTCTCAGGGCCTGTCTCTGTCGGTTTGTATGCCTGAATCATTGTATTTATATGTGTTTTTGTCTCTCTCTCTCTACTTGCCTATGTGTCTGGGAGGATGTTTGTCTATCTCAATGCCTGTGATTGTTGCTTTGTATGTCATAATCCTTACATTTATATGTGTTTTTTGTCTCTCACTTCCTCTGCCTATGGGTCTGGGCGGATGATTGCCTATCTCAATGCTTAATTATTTGTTTTTATAATTTTTGTATTGTGTATGCAAGAGGTGAATTCAAGAAAGTTTATTACTTACTTAAAAATTTTTTTCATAATGACAAATCCGACGACGGCTGATGATAAAGAATTTATTCATTCTAATAGATAGATTTTGTCAATGTTATCTGACGTAGCCGACAAATGATATCGAAAACGAATTTTAATAAAGAATTTGTTCAATCTGATACTTAAATTATGTCAGTGTTATCAAACGTATCGGTCAAAAGACATTGATAAAGAATTTACTCACTTAAAAACTTAGATTCCGTCAAAGCTATCCCAAGTATCTGTCAATAGATGTTGATAGAGAGTTTATTCATTCTTATACTTATATTTTCTCTATGTTAACCTATCTATCCGACATATGATGTATGCAAATTCCTCTTCATACATCTCGGATGTTTTAATAGACATTCTAAACGTTTGATATGATGGCTTACTCAAAAAATTGGTCACTACAAATATTAATTTTCTAATAGTAAAAGTTGCGACACACATATCTATATCATTCCCATTTTGAAGTTGGAAAATATTAAATATGAATTTTTTGTGTTTTAAGTGTGTTTCATGACATTCTAAGAGATGTAAAAAAAAGTTAAAAAAGAAAAAATATTAATTAATGTAATTATGTAAATTAATGTAATTATGTAAATTAATGTAATTATGTAAATTAATGTAATTATGTAAATTAATGTAATTATGTAAATTAATGTAATTATGTAAATTAATTAATAATAAATTAATTTATGTAAATTAGTTCAAGGTTAAACATAAGTCAATCACATCTAACAATTAAAAGGTAGCAGACAGATAGGAAGTTACTATAGTATAAAGGAATCATCACGCACTTGAACACAGATCAACACGAATTTTCACGGTGGTTGAATTCCGGTCATTACACTGTCTGCTTGTATTGGCGGGAGTACTGTCCGCTTGAAACTGCTATAGCTATATGGGAGACACCCCGCTTGTAATTGTTATAGCTATATAGGGAGACACCCTCGTACCTTTAATTGTATCAATACTACTGCAAATTGGTATTAAAGCTGTTGCACCGCATATCAGTTTACATTCACCACCGTGTTCATAAGCTCAACCTTTCGTTGGGTGCTTGTATTTAGAACTTAGACGAATGGCATCTTTTTCCTCCATTCTTCAAGAGCTGTATTGTTTTATCGTGAATAGCAACATACACTACCAACTGTTTGTTAATGTTCAGAAAGCCACTAACATAACTGTTCCTCAGTTGGAGAAGCCATCTACTACAAGATTTGTATACTTAAGTTCTCTGTAATTATTAAAAACTTTTAAATTGCTTCTTACGATTATTAGTTAATTTTGGGAGTGGCCTGTGCTAACCACTGTGAAGGAACGTCGCTCTTAAACAACTGTGAACACGCCACTTTGGGGGGCCCACAGAAGTTGCTTTGCCCCCCCCCCCTTAGTTCAGAATGAAATGGCGCCGCTGGTTTTAAGTGCATACTTATACGAACCTTCATTGAAGTTCAGATATTTCTAAAGAGTTTGGCCTTTATTTTAATGTTTTAGGATGAACAGAGGCGGTGATACATCATATAACGCAGAGCTTTAATTCGATGAATATAGGCAGTAAAGTGGCCAATATTTGCTAATCCAAAAACGAAATGTAAATTAATACTATCTTTGCAGTTCTCATGCGTTTACCTTTATTATATAAATCCCCTCAAAAAACAAGAATTTTTGTAAAAACCACCCTGCTTCGCAAAAAAAGCAAACGCAAATTTTATGACAGCCAAAAAAGTAATGATATCAATTTCTTCGCCTGTGTGCCATAAAAATACCCGAAAAAAAATCTTTGACAATACGAAAAAGTTTAAATATTATGTTTTTCAATCCTGTTGTGACAGCACAATCCTGAAATATTATTTTGACAGCCTAAAGAAATTGTGATTTTAAGTCTCACCTTTTTTTTAACACGAAATGAAGATTTTCACCTCCCAGTTGGCTTTTCTGGTAATACGGACAGATTCTCGAGATAAATCTAAATTTAAGTAAATACTTTTAGGCGTTATGCGTCATCTGTAAAATATAACCGAGACCACACAGAGTAACTGAAACTTTGTTTCGAACTTGTTTGGGAAAAGAAACAGTCTCAGCAATTAAAAACTTACTTATAACTCAAATATCAAAAACTAATTACAAAAATAACTTTGAAGTGTTACAATGTCCTAACCCCAACCGGAGCAAGCGGTCCTAATCCACATCCTAATATTGCCACTGCATTAGGGGGATGCTCCCGCCGTCCCCACTGGATCTGCCACAGTTATTGTCTAGTCATTTTCCGACGTTTTTTATCCCCACCAACCTCCTTTATTCCCGGGGTTTGGTGCGTTACCCCCATAAAATTTCCTCCCGGAAGATCTGCCCCCCCCCCCATAAAAATTCCACCCGGAAAATAGCCCCGTGACAAAGTCCTTTCCGGAAAATTACCCCCATGCAGAAAATTCCTATCCCCAGGAAAGTTTCCTCGCTGAAAATGCTCCACCGGAGCTCCCCCACCCCGAAAATTTATTCCTATAGGAAGTTTACCCAAATTCAAAATGGAGCAGACAATTAAGATAAATAAAAAGAATGAAGAAAATCGTACGTCAGATATCATAAAGGAGGGGCTGTTGGTCAATGTGTAGGTAGTAGGATGTCTGGTACCTAAAAACGCAGATTTCAGTTTCTGAAATCTCCACGAGTTTTCAGATAAATATAGGAAGAGGTTTGGGAGAGGGTAGGAATTAATCTCTCATCTCCCTTCATTTAGACTGAGCCTGGACAAGGGTGCTTGCAGCTTAAACCTACTTTCTTATTACGGAAAAATGTTTCAGACATTGATTTTAAGCTTCATTTAACTAAACTAATTTGTTTCATATTTCGTAAAATTATGCAATGGTGTGTACGCATCAGCTATTGTGAAGGAGGGGTTGTGGATCATTTTGTAGAGGAGGTGGGGCCAGATACCTCAAAGAATACACTTTAATGCAAAGACATCCCTACTCTCACTGAGCCCTCAAAGGAACATAGAATGAGTTCTAAAGAAGGGGAGGGGTAGGTAGAAATTGATATAAAATCCCTTTTGGTTTCCGGGAATCTGTCTGGTTTAAGCCTTTATATTGGTAATGGGGGTGGGATGGGGTATTAATTCTCTCTCTATTGTGACAGTCTTTTCCTATGTAGCATAAATGTTATATTCATGGGTCTACCGGTACAAAGATGGAAAAGGCAAGACAATGCATCATGAGCCTCACCAATAAATTTCTTGAGGAGGGGGGATAGAGAAATTCTAGCAGTAGTTTCGTTTTCAGTTATCTTAAATGGTAAAATTTCTCCGAGGATTTTTTCGTGAGGGGAGGGATTTTCTGCAGTAGAAATTCTCCATGAGAAATTACATTTTTATAGAAATTCTTCGAAACAGATTGAGATGGATGGAATTAAATTTGACAGTAATCGTTTATTGTTTTTGTTTTTTGCTTCGGGATCATGATATTCTGTTGTTTTATTGTGTAAGAATTATTTATCTAAGTTTTTTTTTGGTACACGGTTTCACCCTTCTTTTTATTATAGATTATACTTTTTTTTCTATTTCTTTTGTTTTGTTAGTAGCACATCCTCGCAAGCAACGCTTTTGATCTGCTACCGATTGGTTTTGTCTCTTGTTTTTTATTTTTTTATTTTTTTTTTTTGATTTTTTTTTTTAATAAATTGGTATTACTACTACATGCTTGCTTGTAGCCTCGCTTGCCACAACCTCGCTTGCCCTTTCAAGCTTATTGTCTTTCTTGGCAGGCGAAAGGCGAATAGTGTTTGTTTTCTTTTTTAATAAATGTATATCTCATCTCATCTCATGGGGGAACTTTCCGCCAAAGAAACTTCCCACTGGAGGGGGGGGAGGATTTTTGGGGAAACATTTTCCATGAAGGGGGATTTCCGGAATGATCTGAAAAACGAACGGAAATCGAATAAAAATTATATCTTTGAATAGAAGTAGGCCAAGGAGAGCCTTCCAGGTGGAATTATCCACAGGAAATTTTCCGGGGGGAATTTTCGGCGAGGACGAAATTGTCAGGGGGAGTTTGCCAGGGAGTATTCTACGCTGGAGGAACTTTTGATGTTGGAATCTATTGTGCGGGGGGAATTTTCCATGGGTGGGGATTTCCGGCATTATTTGAAAACTCATCAGAAATTAAACACAAAACAAGCTTTTTCAACTGAAAGTAAGGAGCAACATCAGAACGTAAAATGAACAGAAACTATTCGGTATATGAGAGAGTTTTCTTCTCCTCAATATATCTCTCTTTATGCTAATCTCTCCGTTTAATTAAAAGAAGAAGGTTTTAGGGAGGGGGATTCCCGACATAAATTAAAAAACGATGAAAACTTAAAAAATTAAATATTTCTTTCAAATGAACGTCGGGAGAATTTTTTTGGGAGAATTGTCAGGGAAAATTCCCCCCGGGGTGGGGAAAATTTCAGCGTGAAGGGAATTGCCCGGAAAGATCTCTCCAGGGAGTATTTTATGCGGGAGGAATTTTAAGCAGGGAATTTTCCAAAGGAAAGATTTTCGTTGGGAGAGGGGAGAATTTTCCGCTGGAAATTTTCACACGAGAGGGAGGAGGATTTCCTAGCGTTACTTGAAAAATGATCATATGTTAAATAAAAAAAGTAACTGAAAGAAGGAGCACAACTGAAACATAAAACGATCAGAAACTACTCCAAGCATGAGTAGGGCTGTCCCATCGTAAATATCTCGCTTGTTACGCTAAAGCATTTTAGTGTTTTGAAAAATTGTCTTATTCCAATTGAAAGGCCCTTGTGGTTCAGCAACTGTTCTTAAAGAATTGGGATAAAAAGTACAACTTTAGCGTAAAGAGCGATGGGTTGAGGAGGGACAGCCCTTTGGTGGATGGAATAATAATTTCTGTTTGTTTTATATTTTAATGTTGCTCCTTTCTTTATGTCGGAAAAAAACGTGTTTTTTTCTTTAATCCCTTTTTGATTGATCTCAATTTCTTCTTCCCATTTTTACAGAAAAAGATCAGTTGTTGAGTTTTTTCCACACTCATTTTTAAATTCCATGTTGAACATCTCCTTTTACTGATTTTTTTTTTTTGACATTTGGGATTCCTTATTTATTCGGTCATGATGATTTATAAGAAGTATAATTTTAGCTCATTCTTATCCTAATTGAAAAAATGAAAAGTTTGGAACAGAAGAGAAAAAAACTATTCTTTTCTAAAGGCTTTACTAAAATCACAAGACAGTTCAGAGCCTAAAATCCAATAAACAGAAATATAAAACTCGTTTTATGAAGCGTTGATCAATATAAACATTTTTACAGAAGAAATGTACTAAAGAAATTTTTTTTTTTTTTAAAGAAAATCTTTCAGTAAAGGAAAATTTTTCCTTATGTGGTCCCCTTTTAAAATGTTTCAAATGAAATTTTTACATTATTAACAGCCTTAAAAATGTAGTCCTGTTTTTCTCCTTCAATGGTTTCAGCATAAGAAGAGATAAAACTTTATCTAGGCTAAGAAAAGAATATTCTTAAAAAAAAGTAGACAGTTCTATTAGAGAGGCTGCCAACTATCCAACGTGTGGTGAACACAATAATGTTCTATTTCTTCTACCGAGGCATAGTAAACTTCTTTCGTACCACTCTTCTTCACTTCACTTCACACAGCATGCCCTTCACGCTATATGTAACACACTTCGAAAGCGTGTAGCGAGCGTAACCTAGTGCACACACATTTTTAAGGTGAGTAACTCTTGTTTTTTTTTAAGTTGGGTACAAAAGTAATCATAGAGTCTTACAAATCCCTGAATATGGGTTATACGATAATCTAATCATAATTTTTGTAAAATGTGGTGATAATGATCATAGAGCATTCGATAAATGAAAACATTGCTAGCCTCACTAGTTCTCAGAACCTACCTGCATTTTCGATAAACGACAGGCTGAACTTGCTTTGGATGGTGTTGTGTTCCTTGGACAATCTCGACCCATTTACCTCGTAGTTCAGAATATCCGAATAGTGGAAATACTATTTTTGTTTCTATATCGCAGCATGATGTTGGCATATCACAATTCTTAATATTGATGCCTGTAAGGTTTTCAATTATTGTTAAGTGTTCAAAATATAATACTCTGTTTTCAGTGTTCCGTTCATCTGCTACTTTTCAATAAAGTGCACCCCAATTTTTTTAGGGACGAATTTCTTGGTATTTACTTCCTTTTAAATATAATAAAGTTCAAAATTAAATAAGAATAATATTACACTGGTCTTGACTAGGCCGTATTACCAGGGAGAGCTGAATAGTCTGTGTCATTTTGCACAAAGTATTATAAATAATATTCCGCTGTTTTGCAAGGCGATACAGACAAGGATAAAGACACATGAAAGGGCCCACTCTACTTATATGAAGGAAGAAAACCTACAGAAGCCTGTTTTAAATTTAGGATAGCTTAGTTAGGTGGCAGCTAACATTTAAAACAGCTTGCAGTGTCATTCCGTCAAATTCTTTTGTGGCTTCCTTCAAATAAATTTTTCACATGCACTTGCAACATTATTTCTGCCTTGCAGCAGTCACAAACTATGCTCTGTGTCAGGAAATATGTTATTACAGTATACCAAAAAGAAAATCGGGGAACCTTTTTCTCAAAAAGTGGAATTTCACCAGCTTTTTCATTTCCAAATACATTTTTCTATAGTCTCAAATACTGAAACGAAATTACAAGATTGAACAAACCGTTCTGAAATAACTAAGTTATTTTGTTAATCTGCTATCTTATAATTACATTAATTCGTGACAGCCCAAACAACAAGAAAAATGGGTAATATTTTGGCAGGAGAAGTCCAACTTTGATTTTGCAGCAAAGATTAACCCAAATTTTTTGCATTCTTTCTTAAAAAAGACGATATATGTCATTTATTAAGAGGCAGTAACAACAACCATATGCTCATGGATCCATTCTGGGGTCATTCTAGTAACACCTGCATAAAGAGTATGTTTTTGGAATGATTGATATTGTTTTAAATTCAGCAAATGCAAAAGAGATACACCCTGCGCTCATGTTCTAAGATTTGTTTCACTTCTTACAAATTATTTGCCTATATATTTCTCACATACTTTGTATGCCATTTGTAACATGCACATTTGTCTGTTAAATTTATTCTTTCTATCAGTCTAATTCCCACAGATCGGCCTTTTTTTTAAACTCGCCAATGAAGAGAAAAATGTGTTAAGTCACACTTTGCATCAAATTTGCTTATGAATTAATTCTCTTCAAAAAGAATAACTTAGCAGTAACTAACAAAACAAAAGTACCTTTTTGAATGCATAAATTTAAAAGAAAACGGAAAGCATTAAAAATTTGGTGTGTTAGGTGCTTTTAATTTTATCAACAACCAGTTTTTTTCCTCAAAGAAGATTTCATTATACACATGTATGTAGAATTGTTTTTCAAGTTGTCATCCTTTTCATTCCATGGAATCCTTTTGTTGATTTCTTCAAATAAATATTTCACAGAAACATGAAACATTTAGCTATGTGTAAGTAACCTACGATGATCTGCGCCATGAAATATGTCATTACGATATACAAAAAAGAAAATCGGGGAATCATTTCCTCTTAAATTTGAATTTCACCAATTTTATCATTTTCAAATACATTGTGCTCAAATACTGAAACAAGATCAGAAGCTTGAACGAATTGCTCTGAAGTAACTGAATGTTTTTTAAAATTTACTATCTCTAAGTTATATTAATCCTTGACACTGGTGCCAAAGCAACAAGAAAAAATGAAGAATATTAATTTTTGTTCGGTCAAGTCCGAGTTTGATTTTGGAAAAAGCAGTAACGTAAATTTTTCGTATTTATTTCTTGAAAAATGAGGAAAAATGATATCATTGATATCATGTGGCAGGACAAACCACCACATTCTTATAGAGTCATTCTGAGGTCACGCTAGTAACACACTTGAAGACTATGCTGTTTTGGAAAGATTGATATTGTTTTTAATTCAGCACGTAAAAAGCAGATACACCTTGTGCACACATCCTAAGTTTTTTTTTATTTTATTTACCATTTGTTTCATTTACTTTTTTTTTACAAACTTTTCGCCTATATATTTCTCATATATATAAAATACCATTTGTGACGTGCACATTTGTCAATTAAATTCATTCTTTCTATCTGTATAATCAAAAAGTCTCCACGTAGCGTCCTTTGGACAAATGTCGCCAAATTGCACGAGAAACAACCCAAACATTTGTTTCGGGCAGGAAATTCAGCCGTAACAATGAATAATCGACTTGCAATTCGTTAGAATTACTGAATATACACGCAGACTTAGTCATCATAATTGTGCTGCGACGCAACACTACTGCTTTTGCATGCATTTTTCTCCTAATAATCTGCTGTCTGTAGCTCTGAAGTGGTAAGAGATACAAACTCAAAAACTTTCCTCGTATGGGAATCGTGAAGCGGGGATGAAAAGTCCCCGTGAATTTTGTAAAATGTTCAGTAGTTTTTGAGAAAAAAAAAACTTTTTTTCCTCATAATATGCATGGCGTCAAGATAAAACTATCCTAGCTGGGAAAGTAAAAATTTCCAAAAGAACTTGGTATCATACTCCTGAAGAACATTAAATTATCTCTCTAAGAACTGGAAGGATAGAATTCTATATCTCTTTTAAATTTCTTGGAAATAGTTCTGAAAAAGTCGATCTCGAATGCGAAATTCCGATTTTTTTTTCTTAGGCTGTTATCTGAAATTTTTGATTTGATGCCTCTTTGTATTTCAATCGAGTAATATTACGGAAAGTACGCAAGATGACCTGAACTTTCTTAAATACAAAATTGCTTCGTTCACTTGGACATAATTTCCAAAGTTGTCATGACACATCATTTTTTTTTTTTTGCTATATTAGGGGTAACTTTTTTTTCTAGACGAAGTAAAATTTCTTGTCCGACGAGGATAGAGAGATCTTGATCTTGTAAATAGTGAGGCGGACATTGGTTTTCAAAAATAAAATCCCCTCTCAAACCTTTTCTGTTTTGACTTTGTGAATTCCCAACAGTTTGACCAAGCAAAATATCCTAGCTTTAAAAGTAAACCTCTTTAGAAATCAAACAACTTAGAATACAGATAGAACTTGATATTATCTCTTCTAAAACAAAAGCAAAATTTCCGTGTCTCTCGTAAATGCTTTGGAAATAATACAAGATATCCTAGATGATTTTTTTGATTATTTTCATTTATAATATTTTATAGGTTTAATGCCATGAAAAATAAGCGAGAAGACATGTACTCTTTTATATCGGAAAATGAGCTGTACACTAAGAACTAGTTTCTGAGGTCATCTTCAGAAACTATTCTTGACATTCTAGAGGTTAATTTTTTCTAGTCAATTGGGAAGATACTCACTGCAACCCTTTTGAATCGTCTACCAAGGGATTCTTCTTTTCTAAAATAGTACCCAGTAACTGAAGTTTTAAAACCCTGGAGTATGGGGTGAACGGACTTATTAGTAGTCCATATACCCTTAAACAAATTTTGGAACTAGAACTGGTTTAATTGCCTTTCGTTTTGAATTGACATTCTTTTTTTTTTTTTGGATTAACGCAAAAATAGGTACAGATGGGGCCATTTCAGCTGTTAAGTACAGAAGGCTATGATTCGTGAGTTTGAAGTGACAGACTATATGTCCTTCACTGCAGACATTTGGTCGGCCAACCACAAAAGCTGCTTGGGAACTACTTTCCATTTGATTGACGAAGATCTTGGGTAGAAATAATCTGCTTTTGCATATTCATGTTTTAAACACTCACAAACTTACGACAACATCGTTGAGCAACTGAATGGTGTCTTTCCGAGACATAAAATTGCGGTTGAGAAAAAGGTACGTGGAATATTAACTGACAATGCTTCAAACTTCAGCGAAAGCATTTAGAGAATTTCCGACAATTCCCAATGAAGAGGGTCAAGTAATTGGCGATGAAAATGAAGATGAAGCAGATCAAAATGACTTATTCTCCTTTTTAAATATTGGAGAGATTCTTAGTAATCGGAGCGAGCAAGAATTTTTTGAGCATCAACCACTTCCTCTTCATTTCAGATGTGTCAGACATACACTCAATTTGCTTGCATCCACAAATGCAGATAAAACATGGAACGATGTTGCATATAAGTGGCAGAACTATGCCTTTTTTGCCTAGTGTACTGCTCTCTGAGATGCTGTTAGCAAGAGCTCATAAGCTGCAAATGCTGTCAAAAAGGTATACGATAGACCGCCCATCAGGTCTTTGGTAACTCGATGAAATTTTAAATATGATACTGTCAAACGTTTGATAGACTGTCACAGAAAAGAGAAACTTCATGGTTCCTATGATTAGAGGTTGGTCTGGATATCCTTCAGTGGGAAGAAAAGTACTAATTTTATAAATTTTACCATTCAATACAATTAATTGAAAAGAAGCTTAAGAAGCTGAAATATTTAGCGATGCTTTGCCAGCCACTTGTATATGCTCTTCTTTTGGGTCTGGAGGAAAGATTTCCTACTATTCTGGACGAAAGAAATTGCCTCCAAAAAATTGTGTTGTTGCTGCTTCAAGTCATCCTTATTTTAAACTTAAGTGGTTCTCCAGCAAGAGTAAGGATATAGCTGTTGAATCCTTCGTCGAAGAAGCAAAAAAGGTTGAAGATCCCAAAGCTGTTAACAAGGTCAACAGAACTGACAGAGCTAGCTAATTTTCTGTTGATGAATACTTTGACACTGATCTGGCAAAGAAACTACCGTAAACAATTCAGAGAATTCGGGAACACATTGATAATTTAACTGCTTAATTGCTTCATCAGCACCCGCGAAGCGACTGTTTTCTGCTTGTTGATAATTTTGACCCCAAAGCGGAAAATGCTTGGGGATGCCATGTTTGAAAAACTAATAATCTTGAAGAGAACAATAAAAAAAAACCAATTAAATTGTTATAAAGCCTTAAGTGATGAACGTCGCATTTAATATTGTTTTTACTATCTAGCATTCTGATATTTTAAATGGATTGTATTCTAATTATCTAACAGTTCCTGTAATCAAAGTAGAAAACAGTCTCTGTTTTTCCGTATGCGAAGTAGAAAGAATTCCTGTATCTGGTAATTGAAGTAGAAAACAATTTCTATTGTCTTTGCGAGGTATCTTTTCAATATGGTTTAGAATCAGACATCTGAGTACGAATATTTTACTTCTGCAGACTAGCACATAGCATAATCACAGTCTATATGGTACCACTGCCATAGGGGTTCTTCTAACAAATGTCAGCATGGAACCTTTCTGGTAGTCAACTCTGTGAGATAAATGCAAACACTATTCCTTACTGTTTCCCTGGCTCGTTTGGTCTTCCTTGAAAGTTGATACTACAGTTTTGACTTATGCATTATAAGTACAACCTCAGAACAGTGGAAACACTTGAGTACTTAAGTACTTAAAAAAACATATAGCTTAAGTAGAATTTTGGAAGAATATTTGAAACTTCTACTTAAGTGAAAATTTCCCGGAGTACTTGGTACTTGTACTTAAGTAAAAGCAAAATTACTTGGCACACCATTCGTCACAAGTGCTGCAGGACTCCATGGAGCCTTGGCACCGAAGGTTTAGGGTTTTGCTTGCTTTACCTATTTAAAATAGATTTTAGCTATACATTGCCAATAATTCTTGCTGTTTCATGAAACAATGTGATCTTACCTGACATCTTCTCATTTTCATTAGTTCCAGCAACTAAGGCTTGAAGGCTTTCCATCAGGCTAATTAGATGTTTTTCTGTCTCCTCAAAATTACTTCTTCCCATCTCGTTTCTTTGCTGCAATTACAAACAGATTCTAAATCACTAAGAGTAAGGTTGTAGTGAAGAAAATCAGGTTTCAGGAGCAAAATTTATATGACTAAAATTATCTCTAATTTTAGATAGTTACAGGAAATGATAACAAAGTAAAGCTTATCAAGTAAAACGGCTCTTTGCTCTTCACATTTCACTTTACCTTATTTAAAAAGATATAAACTTCATATAACAAATAGGACAATCTTAGGTGTTTGCATATCATTAAAAACAACTTTATTAAATGGTATAAAAAGTACATTTTATTTCTAATGAACAGAAATTTCCTCTAAATGGTGCCTCAAGCTGAAAAAATCTTAAAAACGAGCCAAAAGTAGACAAAAGTAAGACAAAAATTCAATTTAAATAAATTACGCAGAAAAGACATTCTTTCACAGAAAACAAAGAAAAAAGAACATTCACAAAATTAACACATGTAGAAATAATTTATGCAAAAAAGAAATAGATACCATGAATTTGAATGTTCAGTCCCATAAAGAATAGTTTTAAGAATATTTACAGTTGAAAACAACATATGTATGTTTTCTGAGAAAACATAGGAGTATGATTTAAACTTAATATTAGCAGAAATTGACGAACTGTCCAGTATGGTTGACAATACGCAGGGGTTAAGCTTAATCCCGCCAAAAAAAAAAAATTAAAGTTAATTTCCGCTTTACTTAAAACGTCTCTTAACCATACTGCCGCGTGAGCATTCTCTCTTCAACCATACTTTTTTGGTCACCACAAAAAAGGGCCATTGCAAAAGCGTCATTCTTTAATTTCTATGACCAGACAATGTTTTATTTCTTTTCCTATCGTTATTGCACAAAGAGTCACTGTTCCTTCTGTCATTTAACACATTTTTTTCCGCTGGTAAAATATTATCGTCTCTATTTGTTCCAAACTATATGGTATTCTTTTTATTTGACCTTACTAAAAGCATCGTCTTTTATATGAAAGATCAATTTAAAAAAAAATTCAACAAAACGAGCTTTCCAAACAAAAGTAAAGAGCTTCATTAAGCCGAAAATGAGCAGAAATAAAGTCACATAAACTTTCAATCGTAAAACTACCGCAAATCACCATCAATAAGAAAATAAAACTCAAGACGAACAGAAGTTACAATAAATAACCGAGTCAAACTCAAAACGATCAAAAACTAACAAGAGTAGGAATGACAACCCCCATACCTTCTTAAGCCCAGAACATAATTTGCACTCTACTGAAAAAAAAAACAGAAACAAATGGGGTTTGTCAGCCTTCCTCATTTTTTCAATTAGCCCCCATCGAAGTTTATGTGATCACCCTTTCCATATAAGCCTTATATGCCCCATGGGCATAACTTAAAACCATCGCCCTGAGGGCTCTGAGGAGGTTGGGGGGTTAACCTTCAAAGGTGTAATTACTGGACCTTTCAAACACGCTCAACAAAATGGCTGTCTCAAAGTTTTGATTGAATGGGCCATGAAACTTGCGATTTCCAATTGACCAAGCCCCTTTAGAAGTTTCTACGACAGCCCCTTCTATACCATGATCCCTGGTATGAAAAAAATGTATTTTCCTACATTGCTCTTTACTTAGGCAGCCAGAGCTCCCTATGGTCTTAAGACTTTTTTCTTAAACAAATGGCGATCTTAATTTTTTTTTTCAAGTTCATTTCGGGAAAATACGACGTGTGGGGGGATGTAGCTGCCTTCCAATCACCTTGACTCTTATTAAGGGCACTAGAACCTCGGATTACCAATCCGGAAAGCCCCCTCCAATGTTTGTGCTTCCAGGGTATAACTTACAACCCTTGCCCTGAGGAATGTGGGGGCTGTCATCCTCAAAGACACAGTTTTTGGACCTTTTAACTAGGCTGAACAAAATGGCAATCTCAAAATTTTGATTGGATGTGAAGAGCCCTGGTCTGTAAAAAAATTAATCCATTTTCTCCTCATTGCACTTTACTTGGGTAGCGCTATTGCGCTGCCTATGATCCTTGAACTGCTTTTTAACCAATGCTATCTAAAAATCTCAATCAGATACATTTCGGGAAAATACGATATGTGGGGGGGCTGCCCTCTGATCACTTTGAATCTCAAAAAAGGTACTAGTACTTCTGATTATCAACCCAATGAACCCCCTCCAAAGTTTATACGACCACCATTTCAATAAAAACCCTATATGCCCCCAGGGCATAACTTGCAACCCTTGCCCTGAGGCCTTTGGGGGTTTTGTCGTCCTTAAAGACAGAATTTCCAGACCTTTCAACTACGCTGAACAAAATTTACATCTCAAAACTTTGATTGGATGTGTTTGGGGAAATCTTGGGCGTAGAGTAGGGCTGGTTGCCCTCCAATCACTTCCGACTGTTAAGAACGGCACTAGCCCTTTCAATTTCTAATTGAATGAACCACTTTCGGAGTTTCTAAGACAACTCCTTCTTTATGAAGTTCCTCGTCTAAACAAACCAAAAAAAAAAAAGACAAAATAAACAAATAATAAACTGTGCCCTCGTCGCTCTTTACTTAAACAGTGCTACTGCGCTGCCTATGATTGAATTAAAAGTACATAGTTTTTGAACCGAAAGTAAATAGTGGCATTGAAACTTAAGATGCCAAGCAACTTTGCTATACTTGAGAGGTTGCTACCCTCTACGCCCAACACACTTTATGCTAATATTTGACCAGTAAGCATAATTTCCTAAAAACTTTTTAAAGTGTAAAAAATATAGGCACCCGATACAATTGCTAGTATTTTATTTATTGGAAGCCTTTCGAAACATTTGATTGGATAATTTAAGTCTTAAATACAAACATGAATAACCAAGACCTCTAATTCTCGATGTGTTGTAAAAAACAAGGAAAAAAAAACTTCGTGTCGACTTGCTTTTGTGATACATCGGTCATTCATTAGGCAAGGACAGAAAAGATTAAACTTTAGCACAAGAAGCGGGACTTCTAGTAAGCGACTACCCCCTCAAATTTACGATCCTTTTTGTATGTTTAAAATTTTGATGCTGCTCTTTACTTTCATTTAAAGAATTATGATTTGCATTAAGTCACAATTGTTTTATTGTCAAATTCAGGATAATCCTACATAAGACGTTCACCACTTTATCCCTTATATTTAAGATGCAGTAAGGGTCATGCTAACATTAGAAACATTAATTTTTTTTTTAGTTTAGCCCCTTCTTGATTAAAGTGCCTACCCAGAAACTCTAACATTATGCCTTGTTTGGCCGAGATGGGGCCCAATAGGATAGAATTCATGAATAGTATTGGCCCAAGTTGCCCCTTGATCAGTATTGATCCTTGAAAGAGCACCAGAACTCGTGATTTTTGTTTAATGGAAGCCCTCCTGAATTTTTTATGACCACAGAGTCGTTCTGACTACCCAAGTAAAAAGAAAAAAAAACAGATTGTATATACGAAACTTTACTCATTAGTGCCCGTTGTTCCCATTTGGGCAAGGCCACACCCAGAGGGGAGATTAGGAGGGTTTGACCCCCCCCCCCCGAAATGTTTGTTTGACTTAAAAACGTAGCAAAAATGGATAAAAACAAATTTTGTATGCGTTTTTGAGGTTTTTTATGTACCCTCCCCCCAAAAAAATATCTTTGAGTAAAACTCCTCCGAAAAAAAATCCTGGGTACGGCCTTGCATTGGGGAACAGTATAACTTGGATTTTTTGGCTCATTGTTCTGTACCTGAGACTCCCAGGAGTTTTCCATAGTTAAGAACAGTGTAAACCATAAGACTAAATTTTCACATTCAGAATTATCAAGGGTAAGTATATTTTCTTAATTTTAGTAAAACTGAAAATTTTGAGAAATTTGATGAGGCTACATCTAAGCTAAGGCTTAGCTACAGTTTCAACTAATACTGTCTAAACTAGAGTCCTTGGCAAAACCAGTTTATTAGGATGTAAGATTCTGGAGCGCTATTTGACTGTCTTCAATGAACAATCTAAGTCTCAGGGTTTTTATGTGTGTTCCCGATTGGGAAAAATGGGCAGAAACGAGTATTGGTAGATATGAGCTAAAAAAAACATTTTTCTTTACAGATGAGATCCAAACCATTTCGAAACATTGAGGAAGTTGTTGCAGCATTAGAAGGGATGTCTGGCAAAGACAAGGACCCTACTCATATGATCATAATCCCTCCTGCCGTGGATGAATTGAGTGACGAAGAGGAGGGGAACGATGGGGCTGTAGATGCTGACGTATCCCTAAGTGTTTTGCGTGATGTTGCCCGCATGATAGAATATCATGATAGAACATCAAAGAAAAGTGAATTAGGCTTCGCTTTCATCCTTGAAGATCTGAATACTTTCTTGGCAATTAAATAAAAAAAACAAGTTTTTTAAACTGAAAGTAAGGAGCGACATTAAAACTTAAAACGAACAGAAATTATTCCGTATATGAAAGGGGCTGTCCCCTCCTCAACGCCTCGCTCTTTACGCTAAAGTTTTTTATTGTTTTAAAAAATAAAGTTGTGAGACAGAGTCAAACTTTAAAGTAAAGAGCGAGGTGTTGAAGAGGGGATAGCCTCTTTCATATACGGAATAATTTCTGTCCGTTTTAAGTTTTAATGTTACTCCTTACTTTCAGTTTAAAAAACCTGTTTTATTATTTAATTTCTGATCGTTTTTTAGTTAATGCAGCTTTTATTTTGGCTCGCCGTAATTGAACGAGTAAAAAAAATTTGCATAAAAATTTTAATTTTCTTTTGCTAAATGGCTGTCTTTAAATTTGGTTCTGACGTGATTTACAAATTAACTTACGTAACGAACTTCTATATTCATATAATTTTCTTCTGGCAAAAAATACAAAGTTGCAGATTTTTGCAAATATGAGCTGGAAATCTATGTAATAGGGTTTTTTGATACTCTGAATCTGACGGTGTAATTTTCATTAAAATTCTTTCACTTGTAGGGGATATTTCCCCCCTCTTTAAAAAATCAGGTAAAGTTTCTCAGGCTCGTAGCCTTTGATGAGTAATACTAAACTTAATAGAATTTATATATTTAGAATCAGCATTATAAGCCCATTCTTTTGATACATTTATTGACATCAAAGTTCCGTTTTAAGTTTCGCTTACTATTGAGCCGTATCGCTTGTTTTTTTTTATTGTTTTTTTTTTTATTACGTATATGTTATTACGTATATGATAGGGTTCTCCCCTTAGTCAATACCACGCTCTTTACGTTAAAATTTAAAAAAAAATTAATTCACAAACCCCTGAATCACAAAGTCCTTTTAATTAGAATAGATAGTTCTTTTGAAAGCATTAAAAAAACTGTAGCGTAAAGAGCGAAGTATTGACTTGGGGGAGAACCCCCTCATATACGTAATAATTTCTGTTCATTTTAAGTTCTAATGTTGCTTCTTACTTTCAATTGAAAAAACTTGTTTTTTTAATTTAATTTCTGATCGTTTTTTAAATAAGGCTTGGAAATCAGGCGCCCCCTTCATAGAGATGTCCCTTATCCCAAAGAAACATCCCCAACGGAAAGATTCTCCCGAGTAACCCCCTCCTCCAGCCCCCCCCCCCACCAGAAAAAAATCTTCTAGAACTTTTAATTTCCGTTCCAATGAGCCCTCTTACGGTATTCTAGGACCAATGGGTCAATACGATTACCCCTGGTTAAAAGAAAAAAAAACAAAAAACAAACAAATAAACACGCACCCGTGATCTTTCTTCTGGCAAAAAATGCAAAATTCCACATTTTTGTAGATAGGAGCTTCAAACCTCTACAGAAGGGCTCTCTGATACGCTGAATATGATGGTGTGAATTTCATTAAGGTTCTATAACTTTTAGGGGGTCTTTCCCCCTTTTTTCGAAAATCAGTCAAATTTTCTCAGGCGCGTAACTTTTGATGGGTAAGATTGAACTTGATGAAACTTACACATTTGAAATCAGAATTAAAATCTGATTCTTCTGATGTATCTATTGGTATCAAAATTCCGTTTTTTAGAGTTTCGGTTACTATTGAGCCGGGTCGCTCCTTACTTACAGTTCGTTACCACGAACTGTTTGATTGTTTTTTTTATTACGTATATGTTATTACGTATATGAGGGGGTTCTCCCCTTAGTCAATAGCACGCTCTTTACGTTAAAAGTTACCCCAAACCCAAAGAAACATTCCCTTACCCCAAAGAAACATCCTCCACGGAAAGATTCTCACGAGTAACCCCCTCCTCCACCCCCCCCCCCCACCAGAAAAAAATTCTTCCTGAAAATGTCTGTAGCCTATACTTCCCAATAACCAATACAATATGTAAGCAATGGGCAAAGTTCCTAACTTGCAGCCCTTCCCCTGGGAACTGTGGGGAATTAAGTCATCGTAAAAGACATATTTATTAGATTTTCGACTATGCTGAGCAAAATGGCTATCTCAAAATTGGGTTACTTTGAGAAAAAAATGAGCGTGGGAGGGGGCCTAGTTGCCCTCTATTTTTTTGTTGACTTAAAAAGGGCACTAGAACTTTTAATTTCCGTTCCAATGAGCCCTCCTACGATATTCTAGGACCACTGGGTCAATACGATTACCACTGGGGAAAAGAAAGAAAAAAAACCAAAAAAACAAATAAACACGCACCCATGATCTTTCTTCTGGCAAAAAATGGAAAATTCCACATTTTTGTAGATAGGAGCTTGAAACCTCTACAGTAGGGTTCTCTGATACGCTGAATATGATGGTGTGAATTTCATTATGGTTCTATAGCGTTTAGGGGGTCTTTCCCTCTTTTTTCGAAAATCAGCCAAATTTTCTCAGGCGCGTAACTTTTGATGGGTAAGATTGATGAAATCTATATATTTAAAATCAAAATTAAAATCTGATTCTTTTGAAGTATCTATTGATACCAAAATTCTGTTTTTTAGAGTTTCGGTTACCATTGAGCCGGGTCGCTCCTTACTTACAGTTCGTTACCACGAACTGTTTGATAATAGCCTACTGCTGTCTGGGTATCATAGACTTTCAAATGAACGCTTAAATTGGTCCAAGTCAGATGACTTGGGTTTCCCCATTGTAGCCAAAGCCGGGAATAGAAACAGTTCCACTAAGATAAAGCAGCATCTGCACTTCGCGAACAATGAAAATCATGACCGTGGCGACAAAATAACCAAAGTGCGACCACTCTTAGAGACTGCAAACTCGAAGTTGAGACAGTTTGGGACTTTCTGCAGTAAATTCTCCATAGACGAGGAAATGATACCGTTCTACGGTCGTCTACAGGTTGCAAAATGTTTATCAAGGGTAAGCCAATTCGTTTTGGCAACAATGCTTGGGTATTAACTTACGCTCATGGCATCCCCTTCAACATCGACCTCTATCAAGGGAAATCAGTAGAGCAGCAATCACCCTCTTTGCCGCTCGGCACGAGGGTTGTAACAAAATTACTATCAACTATTGAAGACCCATCAAAGCGTGAGGTTTACTTTGACAGCTTTTTTAAAAACTACGGCTTGCTTGTTCAGCTACATCGCCTTGGTTTCAGGGCGACTTGAACAGTCCGTGAAAATCACTGGAGTGGATGCTCTTTGGAAGACTCTAAGACTCTGGAAAAGTAGGAGCGCGAGTTCTTTGATTTCAGATCGTCGGGAACTGTTTTGGCTGTCAAATGGAATGACAGCAAGGCTTTATGCGTCGCAACCAACTTTTTGACACTAATGAGCCAAAGTTTCAAGCCCAACGGTACTCCAGCAGTGCTCGTAAAGATATATTTATCCCCCAGCCAGTCATTGTCAAAAACTATAACCCAAGAGTGGGCGGTGTTGACATCCTAGACAACGCCCTTTATTGCTATAGACCCATTGTTAAAAGCAAAAAATGTTATTGGATGATTGGTCAAGATCTTCTGTGCAGTCTTGGCATAGGAGCTTGGAAATTCTACTGCCACCTCCACGAAAATGATGATGGAGGAAAATTGTCACAGCTAACATAACTGAAAAAAGTTGTGGAGGGTCTTTCTAGCAGCGAGACGTTTGGTCTGGTCAACAGAGGAGGAGGGGGTCCTGGAGTGGTACGTATTTTTTCCAAAGAAGGCTACTATCCACATCATTGAGCCTGCTCTAAAACAAGGCCAATACACAGTTTTTCAGTAGAAAACACATCTATAGTGTCGAAACCGCGGGGTCTCCACCTTCAAACTTGTTTTGAATAATTTCATGCATAGAACTCGAATTTTTCTTGTTTTCTTGTACCTTTTGCTACTTTTTTTTATGTTATAGTCGACGTTGATAAATAAAGATTAAACCCGTTTCTGCCCATTATTCCCAAATGGGTATACTGTTGTAGCACCAATGTTGAAGGTGCTCATTTTTTGTTTGCCCTAAAAACTTCTAAATTGGACCCCAATGACTTGAAACAATTCAGCATGTATTTTCAGCTGGATCTAGGCCTGGGCATTAATGGGTTAAGAGTATAAAAGTTGTGACCGGGAAGGGGAGGGGGGCTCTTGAGCATATTAAAATTTGACAGTCCACTTTTAAGCAAGATCACTTCCCTTCTGGAAGGTTTTTCTTTTCTTTTCTGAAATTATACAAATTTATCTATGCTAATAATATTTGATGGCCATTTTTAAACAGAAGAAATTTATAAATTTGGAATACACAAATAAAGAAATTTTCCTGGTATATATAGGATCGTCTCTAAACTTCCTCCTTATAGATTTTTGGCCACTTTTGGCAAGGGTCTCTTTTACTTCCAGGTCGTTACCGTGAATTGTTTCTTTAGAACCATCAAAATCAATATTTATGGAAACCTTATGGCAGAAGCATCAAATCTCATCTAAAAAAGGGGTAAATACTGTTTTTTTCTGAAGGATTTTTAGCAAATATACACTAATGGCAAAGAAGGAGTCTTAGCAAACATACCTATAAAAATAAATATTACTTGGGTCACAGTGTTAAATCAATGGTTACAGTGTGTAGGAAGAGGACCCATTTGAACACTAATTTAAAGCTCGAGCTCTCTTTCTAAGAAGCAAGAGATCGCACTACAAATAATGTCTAATTTTTACCATTTTGTGGTGAAAATAAAATATAGGTGAATAAACCCAAAAAGTTATCTAGCCAAGCACTGAAATAGACAACTAGTCTATAACTATCTGAAAGGGTCATGAGGTTCATGCCTCTAAAAGTGTATTTTAGGCAACTTTTTAAGATTCCCATGAGAGGTTTCTTAATTATCGCTGTAGGGGGTATTTGCCGCATTAGCTCCCATTATTCGAAGGATAATATTTAGACTAGGCGTGCACTATGGGTTATTGGAATGATAACAGCTGGGGTGTATTGTGGAAATGATGGTGTTTAATGGAAAATGACAATATTTAAGGGAAACAAGTACTTATGACAATCCAAGGATTATCATAAAAGGGCTGAAATTTAGCGTTAGGAAGGGTTTTGAGGAGGGTAAGAGGATGGAAGCCTTTCTTGTATTAAGAGAAACCCAGTTTTATTGCATCAGTAAGTACACCGAAATGAGCCCTTATTCTCGAATCTTTGGATTTAATATTCAATAGGATTTAAAATTTAAATATTCAATAGGATTCAATAGGATTTAAAATTCAATACGAAGAGCAAGATGCTGGGAAAGAAGGGGTGAATTGTTACTTATATTTGGACAACTTGACAACCTGAATTGAAGTTATCAAGTATTTTGCAGTAGGTTGCATCAAGACATGGCTAATCGCAGAAAGAGAAAAGCCAAGACAGACAGTCCAAGTAATTGAGAGGCAAATGTTTAAATGGCTGCGGCACGGGTAAATGGCGGGAATAAATATACCTCTCTTATTGGATACATATTTGTCAGGTTAGTTTTACTAGGACAACTAGGACAAATACTAGTTTTAAAAATGAACCAAAACTAAATATAAATTTATTTCTTGAACATAAATAATGAGCAACGTTAAAACAACCCAAAATTACCCTGGAAATAACGGGGGATGCGGCACTCCTAAACCCCCCCCCCCTACTAATATGAAATTATACTTTCTTTTACTAAATGTGTCAAGGAAAATTGTTCTAGAATAAGAGTAATGTGATAAGAAGTTTAGTTTTTTTCAGAATGGTTCAATAATGAGAGGGCTCATGTAGTTGTATCTAGTTCCGACCATACAATTACCATTTTAAATGTTTTGAAGGCCATCAATAGTTTTAATTTCTCAAAGAGACACTATCTCTGTGGGTTGTCTGAGGAGGGAATGGGTAAAATCTTATTTCTATTTGCAGTAAGTTCTGTTCGTTTTAAGTTCAAATTTATTCTTTATTTGAGTTTCTGCTGATTTTAGGTTTCTTTTCTCCAATTCATAACAGTTCCCTTTGTTTTAAGTTTGATATTTATACAAGCTAAGAAATGCTTGCTTTGAGGCTGACATTTGCCCTTTCAAACAGTTCGTGTAACGAACTTTAAGTAAGGAGCGACCCGGCTCAATGGTAACCGAAACTCTAGAAAACGGGTTTTTGACACCAATAGATACATCAAAAGAATCAAATTTCAACGCTGATTTCAAATATATAACTTTCATCAAGTTTAGTCCTACCCATCAATAGCTACGCGCCTGAGAAAATTTGGCTGATTTTAAAAAAAAGGGGGAAAGACCCCCTAAAAGCTATAGAACCTTAATGAAAATCACACCATCATATTTAGCGTATCAGAGAAGCCTAATGTAGAGGTTTCAAGCTCCTATCTACAAAAATGTGGAATTTTACATTTTTTGCCAGAAGAAAAAACGGATGCGTGTTTATTTGTTTGTTTGTTTGTTTGTTTTTTTCCAGGGGTGATCGTATCGACCCAGTGGTCCTAGAATAGCTTGGGAGGGCTCATTGGAATGGAAATTAAAAGTTCTAGTGCCTTTTTTAAGTGACCAAAAAAATGGAGGGCAGCTAGGCCCCCTCCCACGCTTATTTTTTTCCCAATGTCGCCCGATCAAAATTTTGAGATAGCCATTTTTTTCAGCATGGTCGAAAATATGATAAATATGTCTTTTAGGATTACTTAATCCCCCGAAGTTCCCAGAGGGAGGGCTTAAAGTTATGAACTTTACCCAATGTTAACATATAGTATTGGTTATTGGGAAGTATACAGAAGTTTTCAGGAGGTTTTTTTCTGGTAGTGGGAGGGAAGGGTGGGTCGGTGGTTATGTTGGAGGATCTGTTCATGAAGGAAGTTTTCCTGGGGGAAGGGAAATTGCCATGAAGGGGGCGCCGGGCTTGCCAGCATTATTTATTGGTTCTTGGGAAGTATACAACCATTTTCCGGAAGTATTTTTTCTGGAGGGGGGGGGAGCTAGAGGAGGGGGTTAATCTTGAGAATATTTCCGTAGAGGATGGGTCTGGGGGGTCAAGGACAGGTCGCGGACGGGGGCACTATATTTCCAAGTTTTATTTAAAAAAAGAGCATAAATTAAATAAAAAAACAATTTTTTTCAACTGAAATGTAAGAATGAATATTAGAAATTAAGACGAACATAAATTATAAAATGTTTGAGGGGGGTCTCACCCCACTCCAAAACTCGCGCTTTAAGCTAAAGTTTTTTTTTTAGTTCTTTAAAAATAGATAAATATTATAATTAAACGGCCTTTGTGATTCAGGGGTTTGTGAATCAAAATTTTTTTTAACTTTTAACGTAAAGAGCGTGGTATTGACCAAGGGGAGAACCCCCTCATATACGTAATAACTTATACGTAATAAAAAAAACAATAAAAAAACAAGCGATACGGCTCAATAGTAATCGAAACTTTTAAAAACGGAATTTTGATGTCAATAAATATATCAAAAGAATGTGTTTATAATGCTGATTCTAAATATATAAATTTTATTAAGTTTAATATTATTCATCAAAGGCTACGAGCCTGAGAAAATTTACTTGATTTTTTAAAGAGGGGGGAAACATCCCCTGCACTAGTT
The DNA here is from genome assembly GCF_049724085.1 of Artemia sp. Qi Xiang Cuo. Lineage (NCBI taxonomy): Eukaryota > Metazoa > Arthropoda > Branchiopoda > Anostraca > Artemiidae > Artemia > Artemia sp. Qi Xiang Cuo. The sequence continues at coordinate 25,703,789 of NC_142804.1, read as the reverse complement.
AAAAAATGATCAGAAAATAAATAAAAAAAACAAGTTTTTTAAACTGAAAGTAAGGAGCGACATGAAAACTTAAAACGAACAGAAATTATTCCGTATATGAAAGGGCTGTCCCCTCCTCAACGCCTCGCTCTTTACGCTAAAGTTTTTTATTGTATTAAAAATTAGAATTGTCAGAAAGAGTCAAACTTTAGCGTAAAGAGCGAGGCGTTGAGGAGGGGACAGCCCCCTTCATATACGGAATAATTTCTTTTCTTTTTAAGTTTTAATGTCGCTCCTTACTTTCAGTTTAAAAAACTTGTTTTTTTTATTTAATACTTTTAGAGATCAAACTTCGTTTATTAAAATTAAATTACAAATGCCAACTATTTTCTTATCGTAAGAAAGAAACATCTAAAAAAAAAAAAAAACTAAAACGGGGAACATAGATGCGGCAGACCCAACATTTTTCATAACACTTTTGTAAATAGCCAAAATTGGCTATGTAGAATTCGGATATTTTTAGAGTAATTACCTGTTTTGGCAGTATTAGGTGTATGAATTTTGCTCCTGGCCAACAGAATGAATTTCTTAATAATTACAAGAGAAAAAATGAAGCACCTGAGTGTCGAGTATTCCGTGTTTTTTTCCATCAAATATACAAGTAGGCTGTTCATTGAAATCTCCAAACATTCCTTCCTCAATTTCTCTGCATTCTCCCAAAATATACTGTTTGTCCCTCGGTAAAGAGACATTGTCAACATCATGAATCTTTGTTTTAGTTTCATTTTCATTATATGTTTCTAGAAAGAAAAACAAAAATAAAAAAGATCGATTCATTCACCTAACTTAAGATTTTGTCGATTTCGACAAAGATTTTTACTTTTCAAGATTTTGTCGTCCACCGGTTGATTTTGTCAGATCCAAGCGGATCATGAAAACCCGAGGAAGAGGCTTATTTCGATCAGATACTGAGATTCCTAGTGCCTTCTTTAATGGATGAAATAGTTGAAGGTCAACCGTTCACGACTTCTTATCCTTATTCGCCCTTAGGCACCTTCGTAGCCCCTCATAGCATTGGATAAAACTCTTAAGAAATCCATCTCGCTCAGAATGGTCAAAAGATCTGGAAGTTGTGTCTCCAAGGGCTGTGATCCAGGCAGCTCTGAAGAAAAGAGCCCTAAACTATACAAGTGGCTTATTCTTCACGCATTTATTTTATCAAGAAAAGGGTCTCGTTTCACCTTTTCAAACAGTTCGTGGCAACGAACTGTAAGTAAGGAGCGACCCGGCTCAATGGTAACCAAAACTCTAAAAAACGGAATTTTGATATCAATAGATACATCAAAAGAATTAGATTTTAATGTTGATTTCAAATATATAAGTTTCATCAAGTTTAGTTATACCTATAAAAAGTTACGCGCCTGAGAAAACTTGAATGATTTTAGAAAAAAGGGGGAAATACCCCCCAAAAGTTATAGAACCTTAATGAAAATCACACCATCATATTCAGCATATCAGAGAACCCTACTGTAGAGGTTTCAAGCACCTAGCTACAAAAATGTGAAATTTTGCATTTTTTGCCAGAAGAAAGATCACGGATGCGTTTTTATTTATTTTTTTTTCCCAGGGTTGATCGTATCGACCCAGTGGTCCTAAAATATCGGGGGAGGGCTCTTTGGAACGGAAATTAAAAGTTCTAGTGCCCTTTTAAGTGACAAAAAAATGGAGGGCAACTAGGCCCCCTCCCACGCTCATTTTTTCCCCAAAGTCACCCGATGAAAATTTTGAGATAGCCATTTTGTTCAGCATGATCGAATATATGATAAATATGTCTTTTAGGATGACTTAATCCCCCAAAGTCCCCGGGGGAGGGCTGAAAGTTATGACCTTTACCCCATGTTAACATATAGTATTGGTTATTGGAAAGTATACAGACGTTTTCAGGGGGGATTTTTTCTGGTAGGTGGGGGTGGAGGGGGTGGGTCGGGGGCGATATGGGAGGATCTTTCCATTAAGGAGGTTTTCATGGGGGAAGGGACAGTGCTACGAAGGGGACGCGGGATTTCCCAGCATTATTTAAAAAACGATCAGAAATTAAATTAAAAAAAACAAGTTTTTCATCTGAAAGTAAGGAGCAACATCAAAACTTAAAACGAACAGAAAATTTTACGTATATGATTGGGTTCACCCCCTAGTCAATACCTCGCTCTTTAAGCCAAAGATCTTTTAGTACTCTCATAAGAGCTATATATTCTAATTAAAGGCCTTTGTGATTAAGGGGTCATTTTTAAAGAATTGGGACAAAATTCGAACTTTAGCTTAAAAAACAAAGTATTGACTAGGGGCAAACCCCCTAATATACATATTAAAAATCTATTAATATAGAAGTTCGTTACGTAAGTTAATTCGTAAGTCACGTATATTTATTACTAATAAAAACATTCTTAAATAAAATTAAACAAGTTTCGAGAAAGCCATTTAACCAAATAAAAGTAAAATTAATGTGTAAATTTTGATTTAATTATTCGTGTACGGTGAGCCAAAATCAAAACCTGTGTTAATTCAAAAACGTTCAAAAATTAAATAAAAAAAAGAAGTTTTTTTAACTGAAAGTAAGAAACGACGTTAAAACTTAAAACGAACAGAAATTATACCGTATATGAAAGGGGCTGTCCCCTCCTCAACGCCTCGCTCTTTACGCTAAAGTTTGACTTTCTCGCAACTCTATTTTTTTAAACAATAAAAAAACTTTAGCGTAAAGAGCGAGTCGTTGAGGAGGGGAAAGCCCCTTTCATATACGGGATAATTTCTGTTCATTTTAAGTTTTAACGTCGTTCCTTACTTTCCTTTCTTTAATCCTAGCTCAGTGCAAAAACGAGCAAAATCCTAGTTCAGTTCAAAAATGAGAGAAAACCAACACTTAACGCAAAAAGTAGTTATGTACTGTCTAAACTCGGTTAAAAGTGATTGAAGTCAAAGCAATAGAATTTCAATGACAAAATGCAAAAATGAGCGGAATCGAACGTGAAAAACTATTTAATTCAAAGCTGCAAACCGAATTGGTAAGACAAAGACATAAATCTTGACTAGGTATGAAAACGGTACAATTTTTATTTTAGGGTTAAAGAACTTTCCCCACTGACATATTTTTACCGAAAGGAAGGCAAATAACAACTTGTTTATATGATAAAATCCAATATTTTTTAATAGCTATCATTTTATACCCAAGTTGTCCAGCATTCCCTACATTACGCCACCCTCTTGCCACAAACTACTTGGTAGGGAAGTGAGGTTGTTTCAACTTATTTGAAGCAGAATCACGAAGATATTTCCAAAACTCACTATTAGGAGCCAAATCAAGCCAAAGACCCTTCAAAAACCCACCCGCTCCAGCTGTCACCCAATTTTTAAGCATAAAAGAAGACATTGGCACCTTGTTTTTTCTGGAATTAAGTAAGGATTTTCAATCTATATGATTGTAGACTCTGCAGTACCTCCAATACCTTCCCTCTCTATGACTTATGGTACGATTTGTTTCCTTGATCGGCTTGAAACTTATAGAGTGATTAGAAACTTGTTTATATTATAAAATGCAATGCTTTTTAGTCACTATCATTTTATGCCCAAATTGACCAACATTTTCTACATTAAACCACCCCTCTTGCCTCCAACTACTTGGCAGGAAGTTGAGCTTGTGTCAAATTATTTGAAGCAGAATGAAGAAAATTTCAAAGCGCACTATTTGGGGTCAAATCAAGCCGAAAACTAATCGAAAACCCACCCGCTCCTCCTACCACCGAATCTTTTGCATAGAAGAAGACTCTTGAAACCTTGTTTGGGCTGGAAACAAGTAAGGACTTTCAATCTGTATGATTGAAGGCTCTGCAGCACTTCCAACACCTTCAGTTTCTATGGCTTATGATATGATTTGTTTTCTTGATCGTCTTGAAACTTATAAGGTGAGTATTTTGGGTCACTGAGTCAAGATAATAATGATTAGGAAAATTTAGTTTAAAATCGCGGTGCAAGTTACCCTATTTGTGGCATGGAGACAAAGTGGTTAAATTTCCATTTGATCTTAACTGCCGCACGAGAAGACGTGAATCCAATTGATAATTTACTGGTACGTAGTTAAAGCCAAGGAAACTTTCCCAAAGATATTTAAGAACACTTCCTATTCTAGTCCAAGCACTAACAGGCTTCACAATTAAATAATGCGCTACTGTATAGTAGCGGTCTAGCATTTCTTCCGAAAATTCAAAAGGAACCCTTGATATTGGTGCCTACTTAACAAGCTTCAAGTAAATCACAGCAGTTTCTGTTTCAAATTCATGCTGCTGGCAAGTTACTACGGAATCTACCAATCTCAGGTGACTAAATTAGATATAAAAAAACGATACTCTAGTATAACTACAGCTAGTGATTGCCATTGACTTATCAGCTTCGCTGTCGTACTGCGGCACAAAGCTCTTTGTTGGTTACTTTTGCGTATCTTTAAAATGTATTATATAAATGCAGGCATGAGGCAAGTAAACCCAGATGTGTTTGTTTTTAGGGTTTATTTGTATCTTAAACTTAATCCATATTTTGATCTCTCTGCTGTTTGTGTTATTGTTATGGGGGAAAAGCAAACAATACACAAATGTAAATCGTTTTCAGTAAAAAGCTATGATTTTCTACTTTTTTGGGGGTCTAAGGGGCAGAAGTAAGTGGCGTCGTTTCACGGAGCAAGGGGGGGGCAGTTACCCCAAAATAATTTGGAGGAAAATTATTATATAGCTCATGCCCCTTGACTCTCTGGATGGAGAACCCTCTTGCCCCCCCCCAAAAAAATAAAATGCCGGAGCTACGCTCCTTGCAACAGCATTGCTTTTATTGCTGGAAGTTCTTGTTCCTTTTTTGTTCATTTCAATTTATTTTTTTTTATGTCTCAGTTATTCGTTCATACTAATTTCTGTTTGTTTAACTATTCCTGTTAATGCCTATTATTTCTAGGTTTCCTTTATTCAGTCGCAGAAAATTCAGTTTAATGCAAGTTCAACTTACTTTTTGATTTTTTTTTTTACTCTTTTTTGACTGTAATATCCACATTTACTTTTTTTCATTTTTTTCTTTCGAAAATGTTTGAAATTTGTTTGATTCCAGAATAAGTCCCATTATTTAAGATATAATATTTCAGGTTGAGACCATACTACTGTGTCCCAGATGTACAGCCGTTCATTTTCCTCTGAAATATTTCATACGAAAAAATAAAAACTAGATTAAGGCAGATCCCTAAAGAAAAAATATATATATATGTATTAAAAAGAAATTGTGGCAGTTAATCTTAGCATATTAATGATTAACACTATCTTGACTATCAAGAAAGAAGTAGCTGATGTGGTCAAGTTTTACTTAGCACCAAGTTTTACTTTCCATAAAACGAGCACCAAGTGCAATTATCAACACAGCAATAATTATTTTGGTTGAATTACCCATGTCAGTTCTCTAAACCGAATAAAATAATGCTTGCACGCAAATTAAACTTCTGCAATATAGTAAAGAAGAAGGAATTATTTCTTTTTGGGGAATTTAGCTCCGTTTGGCTACCAGCTTTATTGGTATTGCGAAATTATATGTGCTGCACCTTTTTTGGCTAAAATCAGCCATTCAATATTAGAATCAACATACCATCAATCATTAATGATACTAAAACACTATTACAAAATTGAAACGATTATTTGACAAACGAAGCTTGGCTTGTTGTGGGCCACACAATACTACAATAAAAAACAGAAAGTACAATAAACAATACGCTAAATCACGCAATACCTACAGAAAAAAAAGAGAATATCCACTAGAATACAGTAAAACACACTTAAAAAACAAATAATAATGATGGTAATGATAGTTGAAACAAAGAAAGTCGGGAAAATAGAAAAGACTAAGTTGGCAGTAGAAGATGAAAATAGAAAAAATAACAAGGAGTTTAAAAGTTAGAAAGATTCTACAAGAATCTTGAATCAAGAAACAGTTCTACAAGAAGAAGAGAGAGAGAGAGAGATATCAGTATGGATGGAATTTGAAAGTGAAATTGACTAAAAAACGGTGGATGTTTGGGCAACCATCGATGAACATTTAGGTGTGATTAACATCCGCGAAGAATAGCGCAGCCATGAGGAGCACTTGGGTGAAGAGAACATGTAAACAGAGACTGAATACATGGTGATAGAGTTCACTTTTATGCTGAATAAAGATAAATTTATGTTTTGTTTGGTAATTAAGTGCTTGAAAGATGATAGTCCTGTATCTGTGTAGAGGTCAGCCCAAGGGTAAAGCCTAGGAGGATGGAATGTCGCTTTTACTGCTATATTCCGAGAAGACTGAAGAGAGCACAAAAGAGACTTGCTGGTTTTCCCCACATCGAGCAACAATTTGGCAGATATGGAAACATCAAATGATAGTACTAGAAAGCATTACATCAGGCTAAAAATAAGAATTCATGGTATTCAATGTTGCTGACTACCTAAGGACAAGAGATTGAATGTGGGGTATATTGTTTTTAAATACTAAGAAGCATTCAAGATCTACACCAAGCAACTTGACTAGCGTGGACCGAGGTATGGTTTTGCTTCCATACAATCGACAGGCAGTAGGAATAGGCTTGGACATTCCGTATGGTCGTTTAAAATACAACCCAATCCTTTTTTTGGCTATTTGGTATCATAGCATAGTAAATTTGCTGTTCCTAGCTTTGAAAAGTAGTACTGCTGTTGTCATGTTCAGTATTTTATGAATAAAGGCCAAGTAGTTTGTAATAAAGATTGTTATATTTTGGGTAAAAGTTTTGTTTATGTTACAAGATGTGTTTTTTCAATTAAAAAAAAAAAAAAAAAAAAAAAAAAAAAAATCTTTGAGCTGAAAAATATACACACGCGGACAAAAAAGACAGCTACATTTTGCACGGTCGTTTTATGAACATCCAACGTTTAGAACTATAAAGCAATAAAGGCAGGAACAGAAGAACACGCATAAAACTAAAAGCAGACTCAGGTGGACTGAGGTTGTGTTTGTGATTTTTCATTAAACTCTTGTAACTTTCTTTTGCCCATATGGTATCCTATCTCACCTGTATTTATTTCTTTGCTTTTCTGTACTTATTTTCAAACAATTTGTTCTTTTAATTCGGAATTGGTCTTTTTTTCAGTTTACAGCTTTTCAAAAACTTTGTAAGTTTAAAAGTTTCACAGAGGTTTTAAGTTTATAGTGCAAGTATTCCGATAAGTTCAAACTTAATTTTACGGGTTTGACAGAAAATAAGACGTACACATGATTTTTTAAAAACTTATGCATATCCTAAATTGTAATTTCAACACGTGGTATCAATTCCCTAAAAATGAAAGGGGGATGGTCAAAATAATTTTTTTTTAAAATATAGGGTGGAGGGAGGCAATTTTAGGTTTTTTTTGGATGAAAATGTGAAAAGAAGGCATTTTTCAATGAAAATAACCCCAAAAATATTTTTTTTAATCTAGGGGCAACAAAAAATCTAAGGGGCATATGTGTCTCCCCTAATTGACGCCACTGCTTGCAGCATGCAATGATCAGGGTTCAATTATTAGTTACGGGATTAACAAACCCCTTCTGTAAACGCTGACATGTTTTTTTTATTATTGTTGCATTTTTAAGGAAAACTTCGGAAATCAATATGAAAGAAATTGAGATTAGTTCTTTCTGTACAATGAATTTTATGCTTGGGAGACTTTACAACATGGGCTCCTTTAAGCTCTCATATTCCTAGAAGCATTTTGAACATCCTTCAAAAAAGCCACAGAATCTCGGTTCAGACTATAGACTTGTTTCCAACTTTTGAAGAAATATCTTTCCTATGGCATGCCCTTTTATTAAATTCCTCACGCACGATTTCCTTATTTTTTATTAAAAACCCTCTTTCGGAAAAATAGAGAGGGCTTTTCCTTTTATCCCACTGGTTTCCAGAGCTAATGAAGAAGGAAAATGCTGTAATAACCCTATTATAAGCATGATAGCCTAATGGGGTGGGAAATAATAGCTAGCTAATAGTATCCCATTTTTCTCTTAATACTTGGAATTACTACAATTAAAAGAACTACGCGGTTAAATAACACTTCCGATTGGCCTAATGCGAGTTTCGGATAGGTTTCACCCGTTGATAACGCAAAAAAGAATAATTATTTTCATTCTCGATTCCGTTGGCATAGAGCCAAACAGATGAAAAAACCTGTCAGTTTTATTTATCCTTTTACGTTTTACCTTGTCAGTTTTTTTGTATAAAATTTTTTAACAAATTCTTAAGTTTCTAAGGAAATTCCATAACAACTAAGATTAAAACTCGAAAAGACAAAAAATGGAAGCAGAGAATAATAATATATGTTTTACTAACTTTGTTCTTAATTGCATTTAAACCCGTTATTTAAGTCACAAACTGGCAAACAAAAAAACTAGAAACAAAGAAACTGCATTATTTTTTTTTTTACGAAATCCAGCAATACTGGTTGCAAATCAGCTTGGTCAATTTCCATGACCTTGCGGTTAGTCGGTACGATATGCAAGTTACTCAAATTCACGTCTGAAAATCGCAAAGTGAAATCAAGATTCTTTTATATGGTGTGTGTGTAACTGAACCCTCGTGTAATTGAAACCTCTTGCAACTGAACCCTATTTAACTGAACCCTCCTTCAACTGAACCCCCGTGCAACTCAACCCCATTAAACTGAGCCCTCGTATAACTCAGCCTCGTTTATGATTTTATAGCTGGCTTTATGGATAGATAGATGGATACATGACTTGACTGGTCAATTCTTTGATACTTGATACAATTTTGGTCTATCAGAGGCTCTATCCCTAAAATTTCCAAAAGAAAATTAGTAGTGCTTAGATGCTTGATAAGATGCTTGATGTTTTGTGCACTAGCTCAAACTGAAACTGTTATTAATGGTTATTATTAAGCTTAAAAATTACTCTGGGGATTTCTTTCTCTCCCAGTTAAAGGTCATTCTTTTTTTTTCTTCTATGATAACCAAAAAAAAAAAAAAAAAATATATTTTATTCTTCTTTTTTTTGTTTTTTTTTCCTTATAGACAGCAGTTTTTTTTCGAGTTTGATGTTTTTCGACTCGATGCTTTCTAAATAGAAGCAATAAAATGAAAAAAAAAGAAGTAAAAACGAAGGTAGACAACAATGATATGATATGACAGTAGTAACCATCTATTGAATTTGCATAGGCCCCCGTACCAAACAGGTTTTTCTGGTAGTCCTATTCTACAGGTCATTACACCTTTGCCAAGAGGAACGAGTATAACTTGATTGGTGGTTGGGATTTGAATAAAAGCAATAGTTTTCTTTACAATTCATATTAGTAATGCATGAAATCATGAATTATAATATTTAATTAGCTGTTTGGGTTTTCAGACATAGTCTTTTAGAAGTTCATGGGCGTTAGGTTCCTGGAGGGTTTTATACTGTGTAATACACAAGTGATGATTTGCGCAGTGTTGTCAATTTTAAATAGTTTAGAAATAAAAAAATTAACAAGAAATGGCTGAAAAGTGTTTTGAGGGAGTTGAGTTGCACGAGGGTTCAGTTACATGCGGATTCAGTTACACGGGGATTATTTAAATGGGGTCGAGTAGCACGGAGGTTCAGTTGTACAGGGTTTTGGTTATACAAGGGTTCAGTTACATGGGGGGTTCAGTTGTACGGGGTTTCAGTTATACAGGGGTTCAGTTACATGGGGGGTTCAGTTATTTTTTTCTGATTTTGTGTGTTTTCGCAAGAAAATAACTGGTCTTTTAGCAAACTTAGTCATAGCTACCTGAAACTCTGCATAAATATCTTAATTTTTAATCTAATTGCGTAGGTACTAAAGGAACATTGAACATTTTTTCTGATTTTGTGTGACCACCCGGCGCCCCAAAGACTCCTGAGCCTCCATTATAATACTTTTTAAGGTTTTATTATATCTTTTCAGAAAAAATTATTATTTTAGGGAATTATTTCGGTGAAACAGTTAGAGACATTTTGAATGATGATTTTAGAAGAGGATTTGAGGGTGAAACTCTGTGGTCGTTATAATACACAAGTTCCATTTCAACAGTGTTGTGAGGTCCCTTACCACAACCCCAAAGGGCTCCGATCCTTCTACCTCGAAGGAAGCCCCCCGGTCCTCAAAGGTTCTCTGGGCTCCCACAGGGCTCCCGGCGCCCCAAAGACTCCTGAGCCTCCATTATAGTACTTTTTAAGGCTTTATTATATCTTTTCAGAATAAATTATTATTTTAGGGAATTATTTCGGTGAAACAGTTAGAGACATTTTGAAAGATGATTTTAGAGGAGGATTTGAGGGTGAAACTCTGTGGTTGTTATAATACACAAGTTCCATTTGAACAGTGTTGTGAGGTCCCTTACCACAACCCCAAAGGGCTCCGATCCCCCCCTACCAACCCTGAAAAAAGACCCCGGACATCAAAGGGTCTCTAGACCCCAACAGGACTCCCGGCACCCCGATGCCTCTTGAGTCACCCATTATAATAATGTTTAAGGCTATATTATAGCTTTTCAGAAAAAACTATCATTTTAGGGAGTTATTTCGGTGAAACAGTTAGAGACATTTTAAGAGATGATTTTAGAAGAGGACTTGAGGGTGAAACTCTGTGGTCGTTATAATACACAAGTTCCATTTGAACAGTGTTGTGAGGTCCCCTTACCACAACCCCAAAGGGCTCCGATCCCCCACCCCAACCCCGAAGGAACTGCTATTTGCTTGCGTGTATAGGAATTCCCTTGTTATTTGCTTGCATGAATAGGAATTCCCATGTTATTTGCTTGCGTGTATAGGAATTCCCATGTTATTTGCTTTAATGTATAGGAATTCCCATGTTATTTGCTTGCGTGTATAGGAATTCCCATGTTATTTGCTTGCGTGTATAGGAATTCCCTTGTTATTTGCTTGCGTGTATAGGAATTCCCATGTTATTTGCTTCCGTGTATAGGAATTCCCATGTTATTTGCTTGCAAGTATAGGATTTCCCATGTTATTTGATTGGGTGTATAGGAAGTCCCATGTTATTTGCTTGGGTGTATAGGAATTCCAATGTTATTTGCTTGCGTGTATAGGAATTCACAGGTTATTTGCTTGCTTGTATAGGAATTCCCATGGTATGTGCTTGCTTGTATAGTAATTCCCATGTTATTTGCTTGCATGTATAGGAATTCCCACGTTGTTTGCTTGCGTGTATAGGAATTCCCATGTTATTTGCTTGCGTGTATAGGAATTCCCAATGCTATTCCAGGACCTTATGTTCCTTCCTATGCTATTATAAGGGCTTTTCCGTGTGGTTTTTCTTTACTTGGTACCCATTAAAAACAAAGTTTTTGTGTTAAATAAGTAGTTCTTATATCTTTTAAAAGAGCTTTACGGGGTTTGAGAGACTCGATTGCCTGATTCCGTGTGGTTTTTCTTTACTTTGTGCCCATTAAAAACACAATTTTTGTGTTAAATAAGTAGTTCTTGTATATTTTAAAAGAGCTTTACGGGGTTTGAGACACTCTGTTGCCTGATTCCGTTTGGTTTTTCTTTAC